>NW_028180732.1:0-16290 GCF_964211825.1 Aythya ferina
CCTCCGCCGCCGCCGCTCGTCGCCCCCCTCTCCGCTGCCTCCCCGCTGAGTGACAGCCCGGACAGCCAATCGCCGGCCTCCTTCCGCCCTGACGTCACCGCCGCCGGGGCAAGGGGGCGGGGCCCGCTCAGGGGGGGGCTGCCCGCACCTGGGCGGGGCTTAGCGCGCGGCGTCGCCTGCCCGCACCCAAGATGGCGGAGCGCTGGGGGAGGCGCTCTAGCCGCCGGGTTGCGCAGGCGCTCTGTGGTTCCGGATTCACGGCGCCGCGTACGGTGCCCGGGGGGGGGGAGCGGGCGGCGCTACGCAGTTTGCGTAGCGGGACGGCGTAGCGCAGGGAAAGGCCCAGGAAAGGGGGGGGGGGGGGAAATGGGGCCTGGGGACCTCCAGGGCCACCAGGGGCAGCTCTGCGGCACCAACACCACCCCCAGGGCCACCAGGGCCACCAGGGACAAGGACAGGGCCACCAAGGACACCAGGGGCAGGGCCACCAGCAGGGCCACCAGGGACACCTCCAGGGCCACCAACACCACCCCTAGGGCCACCAGGGCCACCAAGGACAAGGACAGGGCCACAAGGGGCAGAACCACCAGGGCCACCAGGAACAGGGGCAGGGCCACCAAGGGCACCTCTGAGGCCACCACCATGGCCACCAGAAGGGCCACCATGGCCAGGGCCACCAGCAGGGCCACCAGGCACAAGGACACCTCCATGGCCACCAATGCCACCTTCAGGGCCACCAGGGCCACCAAGGACAGGGGCAGGGCCACCAGGGACAGGGGACAGGCACAGGGACACCTCCAGGGCCACCAACACCACCCCCAGGGCCACCAAGGCCACCAAGGACAGGGCCAGGGCCACCATGGCCAGCTCCCCATGTCCCCATGTCCCCAACGTCCCCGCGTCCCCGTGCCTCATGGAAACGGCCTCGGGGCTGCACTGGGACCCTCCCAGTATCGACTGGGAGTGACCTCGGCCCGACCTTGGCGGAGCCGGGGCTGTCCCAGTGCCACCAGTGCCACCAGTAGGGGCAGTGGGATGGGTACTGGGGGGAGCTGAGGGGGGGTCACATGTGCTGCTGACGTCATCGCCCCCGGGCTGCCAGTATAAAACTGGGAGTTGGAACTGGGGCAGGGGACGGAGCCGGAGCAGCCTGAACTGGATCGGGACTGGAACCAGAACTGGGACGGAACCGGAGCTGGAGCAGGGCTGGATCGGGACTGGAACTGGATTGGGACCAGAACCGGATCAGGAGCAGAACCGGACTGGGACCAGAACTTGACTGGGACTGGAACTGGATCAGGAGCTTGAACTGGTTCAGAACTGAACCGGATCAGGACCAGAAGCAGACCGGGGAACTGGAGTGAAAACAGATTAGGAGTGAAACCAGACTGGGGGCCGGAGCTGGATCAGGGGCTGGAACTGGATTGGAACTGAACCAAATCAGGAGTGAAACCGGATCAGAACCAAACTGGATCAGAACTAAACTGGATCAGGAGTGGAAATGGACCAGACCCAACCCAGATTGGGACCCAAACCAAGTTAGAACTGAACCAGATCTGAACTGAAGCAGGTCAGAACTGAACCACATCAGGACTGGAACCGGATTGGAACCTGAAATGGATCAGGAGTGAAACTGGATCAGGAGTGAAACCAGATCAGTAGTGGAACCGGATCAGGAATAGAACCGGATCAGGAGTGAAACCTGATCAGGAGTGAAACCTGATCAGGAGTAGAACTGAATTAGGACCCAAACCAGATCGGGAGCGAGACCACATTAGGAGTGGAACCGGATCAGGAGTAGAACCAGATCAGGACCCAAACCAGAACCAGAGTGAAACCAGATTAGGACTGGAAACCGGATCAGCCCTGAACCGGATCAGGACCCAAACCAGATCGGGAGTGAGACCAGATCAGGAGTGAAACCGGATCAGGAGTGGAACCAGATCAGCCCCAAACCAGATCAGGACCCAAACCGGATCAGGACCCGAAGGGGGGGGGGTCCCCGTCCCAGCCATGAGCGGGGGGGGCCCCGCGGGGGTCCCCTCAGCGCCGCCGCTCGCCCCGGCGGGGGCCTCGGGCCGGGGGGGGGCACGGGGGGGGCGCGGGGGGGTCCGGTGCCCCCCGGGAAGCTGCAGCTCCTGGAGCGCTTCTTCACCCCCCCCGAGCCCCCTCCCCGTCCCCCCCCCTCTCCTCTTCCTCCTCCTCCTCCTCCTCTTCCTCCTCCGGAGGGGGGCTTGGGGACAGCCGGGACCCCCTGGGGAACGGCCCCAACCCCTACGGCCCCCCCCGGCGGCGGGGGGGCGAGCCGGACCCCTGTGGGGGGGGCATTTGGGGACGCACCGGGGGGGCTCGGGGGCAACTTGGGACATTTGGGGACGTTTTGGGGACGTTTGGGGACATTTCGGGGAATTTTGGGGACATTTCGGGGAATTTGGGGGACATTTGGGGGAATTTGGGGGACACGGCCAGGCCCCCAGCCCCCCCCCTGCACCGGGGGCTGCACCCCCGGGGACCCCCTGGGGACCCTCGGGGACCCCCTGGGGACTTTTGGGGACCCCCTGGGGACATTTGGGGACCCCCCCAGGGGCTTTGGGGCCCCTCCCTAACCTTTACGCCCCCCCCCCCGGCAGCGGAGGCCGAGCCGCAGGCCGGGACCCCGGGGGGGTCCCCGAGGTGGTGGGGGACCCCTTGGGGACATTTGGGGACCCCCCGGGGACATTTGGGGACCCCCCCCCGGGGACCCCCAGGGGCACCCCCAATTTTGAGGCCCCCCCCCCGGCAGCGGAGGCCGAGCCGAGGCCGCGACCCCAGGGTGACGGGGGGGGGCACCTGGGGACATGGGGTCACCTGGGGACATGGGGGGGGCTGTTGGGGACGTGGGGGGGGCTCTTGGGGACCCCCCCCGGCCCCCCCCCCCTCCGCCGTGGCCAGAGCCTGAGCCAGGAGGGGTTGGAGGTGCCGGGGGGGGGGGGGGCTGCAAATCGAGGGGGGGCCCCGGCGCTGGCGTTCGTTGGAAGCGGTGGGGGGGGGGGGGGAGGGAGAGGGAAGGGGGGGGTCCCCAAAAAAAGGGGGGGGTCCCGGGGCCCCCCCCCCCTCCGAACGCCTCCGTTTCTCCCGGTTCCTGGACGAGCTGACCCGCAGGGTGCTGAGCCCCGCGCGCCTCCGGGACCTGGGGTGGCCCCCCCCCCCGGTGCCCCCCCCCCCTCCCGGGAATCCCCCCCCCCACCCCGGGAATCCCCCCCCCGCCAGGTGCCCCCCCCCACCCCGGCAGCGCCAGGAGGAGGAGGAGGAGGAGGAGGAAGAGGAGGAGGAAGGGCAGGTATGGGGGGGGGATTTGGGGGGGGGTAATTTTTTTTGGGGGGGGCATAAGGGAAGCTGGCTGCTGGGGGGGGGGCATATAGGGTTATTTGGGGGGGTATTTAGGGCAATGGGGGGCCATAAAGGGTTATAAGGGGGGCATTTAGGGCCGGGGGGGGGCATATAGGGTTGTTTGGGGGGGTATTTAGGGCAATGGGGGGGGCAAAAAGCATTATACGGGGGGCATTTAGGGCTGGGGGGGGCATTTAGGGTTATTTGGGGGGGTATTTAGGGCAATGGGGGGGCATGAAGGGTTATAGGAGGGCATTTAGGGTTATTGGGGGGGCATTTAGGGTTATTGGGGGGGTACTTAGGGCCATGGGGGGGGGGCATAAAGGGTTATACGGGGGGCATTTAGGGCTGGGGGGGGCATTTAGGGTTATTGGGGGGGCATTTAGGGTTATTGGGGGGTATTTAGGGCCATGGGGGGGGCATAAAGGGTTATAAGGGGAGCATTTAGGGCTGGGGGGGGCATTTAGGGTTATTTGGGGGGGTATTTAGGGCAATGGGGGGGGATAAAGGGTTATAGGAGGGCATTTAGGGTTATTGGGGGGGGCATATAGGGTTATTTGGGGGGGGGAATAGGGCCGGAGGGGGGGAATTAGGGCTGGGGGGGGGCACTGGGGTGCCATGGGGGGGGCACCGAGGGTCCTGTAATGGGGTGGGGGCGTTGGGGACCCCCCCCGCAGGGGTCCCCCGCTGCCCTCGCCCCCTCCCTCCCACAGGAGCTGGGGGCAGCCGCAGGAGGCAGGGGGTGAGTGGGGGGGGGGCAATTGGGGGGGGGGCATTTGGGGGGGGTCCGGGAGCCTTTTGGGGGGTCCCTGGGGCAGTTTGGGGGTCCGGGGGTGGTTGGGGGGGGGCAATGTGGCCATTTTGGGGGGGTCCAGAGACAGTTTTGGGGGGGGTTATGGGGCAGTTTGGGGGGGTCCTACGTGAATTTGGGGGTCCCGGGGCAATTTTGGGCGTCCCCGGGGCAGTTTTGGGGGTTCCCGAGGTATTTGGGGTCTGGGGGCAGTTTTGGGGGGGTTATGGGGCAGTTTTGGGGGGGTCCTAAGTGAATTTGGGGGTCCCGGGGCACTTTTGGGGGGTCCCAGGGGCAGTTTTGGGGGTCCCCAGGGCATTTTGGGGTCGGGGGGCAGTTTTGGGGGGTCCGGGGGCAGTTTTTGGGGGTCCGGGCAGTTTTTGGGGGGGTTCTGGGGCATTTTGGGGGGGTCCCACATGAATTTGGGGGTCCCGGGACAGTTTTTGGGGGGTCCCAGGGGCAGTTTTGGGGGTTCCCGAGGTATTTTGGGGTCTGGGGGCAGTTTTGGGAGGTCCGGGGGCAGTTTGGGGGGGTTATGGGGCAGTTTGGGGGGGGTCCTAAGTGAATTTGGGGGTCCCGGGGCACTTTTGGGGGGTCCCAGGGGCAGTTTTGGGGGTCCCCGGGGGCATTTTGGGGTCGGGGGGCAGTTTTGGGGGGTCCGGGGGGCAGTTTTTGGGGGTCCGGGGCAGTTTTTGGGGGGATTCTGGGGCATTTTGGGGGGGTCCCAAATGAATTCGGGGGTCCCGGGGGCAGTTCTGGGGGGGTCCCAGGGGCAGTTTTGGGGGTCCCCGGGGCATTTTGGGGTCGGGGGGCAGAGTTTTGGGGTCGGGGGGCAGATTTTTGGGGTCATTGGGGCCTTTTTGGGGGGGGGGGTCCCAAGGTCTCCCCCCCCCCCCCCCAGCCCCCCCGGCCCCCCCCCCGGCGCAGGCGGAGCTGGAGGCGCTGCGGGAGCGGCTCGAGAGGTGAGGGGCGGGGCCTGGCTGGGACACGCCCCCTGGGCGAGGCTTGACAGTGACACGCCCACTGGGCGGTGGGTGGGGGCGTGGTCTCGTGGAGACACGCCCATGGGGCGGGGCCGGGAGTCGAACCCTTGGGGAAGGGAGGGGGGTCAGCGGGGGGCGTGGCCTGGTGGGAGGGGTGTGGTTTGTGTGGTTGGCCACGCCCGTTTTGGATAAAGGAGGCGTGGCCTATGAGAGCCCCACCCCTCAGGGCGGGGCCGCGGCTCCAGCTGGTGTCACCCAGTGCCCCAGTTCCCCGGCTCCCAGTGCTCCCAGTATGGCCTGCCACAGCTCCCAGTGCTCCCAGTTTGAACTCCCAGGGTTCCCAGTCCCCCAGTGCTCCCAGTTTGAACTCCCAGTACTTCCAGCATGCCTCCCCAGGGCTCCCAGTGCACCCCCAGGGCTCCCGGTAACCCCCAGTTTGAACTCCCGGGGCTCCCAGTGTCCCCAGTTCGAACTCCCAGTGCTCCCAGTGCTCCCAGTGCCCCCCCTCCCGCAGGCTCCAGGACGACTTCGCCGCCTCCCAGCGCCTGAACCGGGTCCTGGAGGAGCGGCTGCGGGGGGTGGTGAGGGGGGAATGGGGTCGGGGGGGGGTTTGGGGTCGGTGGATTTGGGGTTAGGGGGGTTTGGGGTCAGGGGATTTGGGGTCGGGGCCCAGGATTTGGGGTCAGGGTCCAGGATTTGGGGTTGGGGGGATTTGGGGTCGGTGGATTTGGCGTTGGGGGATTTGGGGTCAGGGGATTTGGGGTCAGGGGGATTTGGGGTTGGGGGATTTGGGCATGGGGACCAGGATTTGGGGTCAGAGGCATATGGGGTCAGGGTTCAGGATTTGGGGTCAGGGGATCTGGGGTCAGGGGGATTTGGGGTCGGGGAGATTTGGGGTCAGGGGGATATGGGGTCAGGGGGATTTGGGGTTGGGGGGATTTGGGGATTTGGGTTTGGGAGATTTGGGGTCAGGGGGGTTTGGGGTTGGGGGATTTGGGGTCAGGGGGATTTGGGGGTTGGGGGGATTTGGGGATTTGGGTTTGGGAGATTTGGGGTCAGGGGGGTTTGGGGTTGGGGGATTTGGGGTCAGGGGGATTTGGGGTGAGGGGGATTTGGGGATTTGGGGTCAGGGGGGGTTGGGGTCAGGTGGATTTGGGGCACGGGGCCAGGATTTGGGGTAGGGGGGATTTGAGGTCAGGGTCCAGGATTTGGGGTCAGGGGGAGTTGGGGTCGGGGGATTTGGGGTTGGGGTCCAGGATTTGGGGTCGGGGTCCAGGATTTGGGGTCGGGGCCCAGGATTTGGGGTCAGGGCCCAGGATTTGGGGTCTGCAGGTGCAGGCGGTGGCCCTGGAGCGCGCGGCCCTGTCCCAGCGCCTGGCCCAGGCCCTGCAGCGGCTGCTGGTGGCCCCCCCGCCCCCCCCGGGGGGCCCGGTGAGATGGGGGGGGGGGGCAATGGGAGGGGTGGGGGGGCGATGGGGGGTGGTGGAGGGGCAATGGGGGGCATTGGGGGGGCAATGGGGGCAATGGAGGGCAATGGGGGGTGTGGTGGGGGCGATGAGGGGGCAATGGGGGGCACTGGGGGGCAATAGGGGGCAATGGGGGGGCAATAAGGGACAATGGGGGGCAATGGGGGGGGCAATAGGGACAGTGGGGGGGCAATGGGGGGCAATAGGGACAGTGGGGGGGCATTGGGGGGGCACTGGGGGGGCACTGGGGGGCAATTGGGACAATGGGGAGGGAAATGGGGGCCAATAGGGACAATGGGGGGGTAAAGGGGGGGGCACTGGGGGGGGCGATGGGGGGGCAATGGGGGGCCAAGGGGGGGCACTGGGGGACAATAGGGGACAATGGGGGGGCACTGGGAGGCAGTGGGGGGTCATAGGGGAGGGGTCTGGGGTGGGGGGGTGGGGGGTTAGCCCCATGGGGGGGGGTGACCCCACAACCCCCCCCCCGGTGTCCCCGCAGGTGTCCCCATGGGCTCGGGCCGACGACGGTGACGGGGACAGCGAGGGGGGGCCTCTGCCGCCCCCCCCCCGCCTTCAGGGACCCCCCGGGGGGGGGGAGACCGCGGGGGGGGGCCTGTCCTGACCCCCCCCACCGCCCCCCCACCCCTTTTTTAGGGACCCCCCCCAAAAATAAAGCACCGAGCCCCCCCCCCCCCACCCGTGACTGTTCCTGTGGGGTCTTTACACGTGGGGTCCCCGGGGATATTTGGGGGGGGGGCTTCAGGGGCATTTTGGGGTCCCCAGGGTGATTTTTGGGGTCCCCAGGGAGATTTGGGGGTTTTCTGGGGCGATTTTGGGGTTTCCCAGGGTGATTTGGGGTTTTTCCTGGGCGATTTGGGGGGCTCCAAATCCACCTTTGGGGGGGCTTCAGGGCCATTTTGGAGAAATTTGGGGCCATTTTGGGGGGGTTCCACATCCATTTGGGGGGGGATTTAGGGCCATTCTGGGTCTCTCAGGGCCATTTTGGGGTCATTTGGGGCTATTTTGGGGTCCCTGGGCCCAGCTTGGGTCCCCCAGGGCCATTTTAGGGTCCTCCAGGGCCATTTTTGGGGGTCTTCCTGGGGCCATTTTGGGGTCATTTGGGGCCATTTTGGGGTCCCCAGGATCACCTTGGCGTCCCCTGGGGCCATTTTGGGGTCCTTCAGGGCCTTTTTGGGGTCCCTTGGGGCTATTTTGGGGTCCCCAGGCCCACCTTGGGGTCCCCCAGAGCCATCTTGGGGTCTTCAGGCCCACCTTGGGGTCCCCCAGGGCTGGTTTGGGGGGGCTCCACATCCATTTTGGGGGATTCAGGGCCATTTTGGGGTCATTTGGGGCCAGTTTTGAGGTCCCCAAATCTACCTTGGGGTCCCCCAGGGCCATTTTGGGGTCCCTTGCGGCCGTTTTGGGGTCTCTTGGGCCCATTTTGGGGTCCCCAGGCCCCACCTTGGTGTCCCCCAGACCCATCTTGGGATCCCTTGGGGCCATTTTGGGGTCATCTGGGGCCATTTTGGGGTCCCCAGCCCCCCCTCCCCCTTCCCCACAACCCCCCAGACACAGTTTTGGGATCTGACACCTTTATTACCACTGTTGTTTTTTGTTTTTTTTTTGGGGGGGTCCAGGTTTTGGGGTGGGGGTCCAGGTTTTGGGGGGGGGGGGTCCTGGATTTTTATTTTTTTGGGGGGAGGGTGTCCAAGTTTTGGGGCAATTTCCTTGTTTTGGGTGAGTTCCCCAAATTTTGGGTCAGCTTCCTTTGGGGGCCGGTTTCTCCTTTGGGGTGGTCCCCTCTTTTTTGGGGGGGTGTCCTTTTCATTTGGGGGGCGTCCTTTATTTTAGGGGGGGGTCCAACTTTTGGGTCAAGTCCCCTCGTTCCAGGTGAGCTCCCCAACTTCGGGCTCAGCTTCCTTCCTTTGGGGGCCGATTTCTCCTTTGGGGGGGGTCCTTTTTTTTTCGGGGGGGTCCTTTTTTTTTTGGGGGGGGGGGGGTCCGTCAGTCGGCGGTGAAGACGCGGGCGGCGATGTCGTCCAGCAGCCAGTCGATGCCCGCCAGCAGCCCGTGCCCCCCCACGGCGCTGCAGCCCTGCACCCGCCAGTGGTGGCTTGCCCACAGCGTCCAGCTCCAGCGCCTGGGGGGGGGGGGGACACAAAATTATTTTTTTTTGGGGGGGGGAGGGGCTTAGGGACCCCCCCCCGACCCCCCCTATATAGCCAGGGGGATGGGGGCACACCCATAAAATAGGGTCCTAATGCGGGAAACCCACTGACCCTGAACACCCCCATGCCACCCCCCCATGCCCTGGAGGATTTGGGGACCCCCCCCATTCCCAAATGCCCCCCCTCCATGTCCCCCCAGTATCCCCAGTGTCCCCCCCCAAATATCCAGGGGGCTGGGGGCACCCCCATACAATAGGGACCTAATGGGGGAACCCCCCTGACCCCGACCACCCCCCGTGACCCCCCCATGCCCTGGGGGATTTGGGGCCCCCCCCCCCCCCCCCACCTCGCGGATGGCGCTGGCGGGGAGGGCTCCGGGCAGGTCCTGCTTGTTGGCGAACACCAGCAGCGTGGCCCCGGCCAGGCGCTAATTGGGGGGGGGGGGGGCAGCGGGGTCATGTCCCCCCCCCGGGTCACTTGTGCCCCCCCTCCAACCCCCCGTGTCCCCAAAATCCCCCCCATGTCCCCCCCATGGACCCAAATCTTCAGCAATTCCCCATCACCCCCCCATATCTCCACCCCATCCCCATGCCCCCCCCACGTCCCCCCCCATGTCCCCAATGTCACCCCCACATCCCCCCATGTCCCCAAATCCCCCCAATGTCCCCCCCACATCCCCATTGTCCCCCACACACCCCCATATCCCCCCACATCCCCCCCATATCCCCCCATGTCCCCCAATGTCCCCAAATCTTCGCCGTGTCCCCCCATGTTCCCTTGTCCCCCCCACATCCCCCTTGTCCCCCCCATGTCCCCGTATCCCCCCCATGTCCCCGTATCCCCCCCACATCCCCCTTGTCCCCCCCATGTCCTCCCCATTCCCCCAATGTCCCCATGTCCCCCCACATCCCCCTGTCCCCCCCATGTCCCCCCCATGTCCCCGTATCCCCCCCACATCCCCCTGTCCCCCCCATGTCCCCCCCATGTCCCCGTATCCCCCCCACATCCCCCTTGTCCTCCCACATCCCCCTTGTCCCCCCACATCCCCCTGTCCCCCCCATGTCCCCCCATTCCCCCAATATCCCCATGTCCCCCCACATCCCCCGGTCCCCCCCACATCCCCCTTGTCCCCCCCATATCCCCCCCATGTCCCCAGTGTCCCCCCCCCGCGCCCACCTCCTCCCTGAGCAGCCCTCGGAGCTCCCTGGCGCAGAGCTGCAGGCGCTGCCGGTCGCCGCTGTCGACCACCCAGACGAGGCCGTCGGTGCTCTCGAAGTAGTTGCGCCAGTAGGAGCGCAGCGAGCTCTGCCCCCCCACGTCCCACACGTTCAGCTTGAACCTGGGGGGGCACCGCCGTCAGGGACCGCCCGCCAAGATGGCCGCCAAGATGGCCACTGAAACTGCTGCCAAGATGGCCGCCAAGATGGCTGCCAAGATGGATCTCAATATGACCTCCAAGATGGCCGCCAAGATGGCCGCCAAGATGGCTTCCAAGATGGCCACCAAGATGGCCGCCAAGAAGTCCACCAACATGGCCAAAACATGGCCACCAAGATGGCTGCCAAAATGGCTGCCAAGATGGATGTCAACATGGCTGCCAACATGGCTGCCAAGATGGTTGCCAAGATCGTCGCCAAGATGGCCGCCAAGATGGCTTCCAAGATGGCCACCAACATGGCTGCCAAGATGGCCACCAAGATGGTTGCCAAGATGAATGTCAAGATGGCCGCCAAGATGGCCACCCAGAAGTCCACCAACATGGCCAAAACATGGCCACCAAGATGGCGGTCAAGATGGCGGCCAAGATGACCAACAAGATGACGGCCAAGATGGCTGCCAAGATGGCCACCAAGATGGCTGCCAAGATGGCTGTCAACATGGCTGCCAAAATGGCCACCAAGATGACTGAAACATGGCCAACAACATGGCTGCCAATGTGACCACCAAGATGGCCATCAACATGGCCACCAAAATGGCAGCCAAGACGGATTTCAAGATGGCCACTAAGATGGCCACCAAGATGGTCACTGAGATGGCCACCAAGGTGGCTGCCAAGATAGCTGCGAAGATGGCCACCAAGATGGCTGCCAAATGACCCCCAAGATAGCTGTCAATATGGCTACCAACGTGGCTACCAACGCGGCTGCCAAGATGGCTTATGACATGGCCACCAAGATGGCTGCCAAGGTGGCCACCGAGATGGCTGCCAACATGGCTGCCAGGATGGCTACCAACGTGACTACCAACATGGCCGCTAACATGGCCACCAACCCAACACAGCCACCGAACCAACATGGCCACCAGCATGGCCACCAACGTGGCTACCAACATGGCCACCAATATGGCCGCCAACATGGCAACCGACGTGGCTGGAAACTCGGCCACCCACATGGCTGCCAAGATGGCCACCAACATGGCCACCACCCAGGTCATCTTGGTGGCCATCCTGGCGGCCATCTTGGTGGCCACAAGCCCAGACCAGTCGCCCACCACCACCACACCCAGTAAGGCCAGCACGGTGGCCACCACCATGGCCCCGCCCCCAGCACCCCATGACCACGCCCCCTCCCCCATGACCACACCCCCTTCACCCCATGACCACACCCCCTCTCCCGCCATGGCCCCACCCCCACTCCCAGCATGACCACGCCCCCAACACATTGGCCCCGCCCCCTCCCATATGGCCCCGCCCCCTCCCATATGGCCCCGCCCCCCTATGCCCAGTCCCACCATCCCCACGCCCCCTACCCCCCATCCCCAAGGCCCCACCCCCCTCCTCGTGGCCCCGCCCCCTCCCATAGGCCCCGCCCCCTTTCCCCAGGCCCCGCCCCCTTTCCCCAGGCCCCGCCCACCCGCGGTGCTCGAGGGTCTTGATGTTGAAGCCCAGGGTGGGGGACGCGGTGGCCACGTCCTCCCCGTTGAAGCGCTTCAGCAGCGTCGTCTTCCCCGCGTTGTCCAATCCCCTGCGGGCACGCCCCCCCGTCAGGCCACGCCCCCCTCGTCAGGTCACGCCCACCCCGTTAAGCCCCGCCCTCCCCGTTAAGCCCCGCCCACCCCTATGCCCCCCCATCCGCCTCCCTTAGCCTCTACCTGGCCCCATGAGGCCCCGCCCACACGTGGCCACACCCACTATTGGCCACGCCCCCTTAGCATTGACCACGCCCCCTTAGCATTGACCACGCCCCTCTCATCCTGGCTCCACCCTCTCCCCTTGGCCCCTCCCCTCCCATGAGCTCCCCCTGCCCTCACCCCTCTTGGCCCCTCCCCTCTCCTTGACCCCGCCCACAGGCCACGCCCCTTCACTTGGCCACGCCCCCACCATCCTGACCCCCTCTCCCCTCCCTCACACCCCTCACCCTTAGGCCCCACCCCCTCCAAATAGCCCCGCCCCTTCCCCTAGGCCCCTCCCCCTTCCTTAGGCCACGCCCCCGACCCCTCTAAGCCCCCCCAGGCCCCGCTCCCCTCCCCCCCCCTTCCTTTCCCCCCTCTCCCCCTTCCCCTTTAGGCCCCGCCCCCTCCCTTAGGCCACTCCCCCTTCCCCTAGACCCCGCCCCCTTCCTCAAGCCACGCCCCCACCCCCTCTCCCACCCCCCAGGCCCTGCTCCCCCTCCTTTCTCTCCCTCCCCCTCTGCCCCCTTAGCCCCCGCCCCCTCCAACAAGCCACGCCTCCTCCCCTAAGCCCCGCCCCTTCCTCAAGCCACGCCCCCATCCTAGGCCCCGCCCCCACCCCCTCTCCCACCCCTGCAGTCCCCGCTCCCCTCCCCCCTCCTCCCCCCTCCCCCCTCCCACCCCTCACCCTCAGCCCCCGCCCCCTCCAACAAGCCCCGCCCCCTCCCCTTAAGCCCCGCCCCTTCCCCCAGGCCCCGCCCACAGCATGAGCAGCCGCAGCTCCCTCTCCCTCTCCCGCATCTTCTTCAGGATGCTCAGCAGCCCCATGGCCGCGCCGCCTGGACACGCCCCCACGTGGCCACGCCCCCCTCGGCTCCCATTGGCCCACGCCTGGGCTCCTCCCCCGTAGCCACGCCCCCTCGTTTCCCCCCCGTAGCCACGCCCCCTCCACGCACGCTTCCGGCTTGGCGCTTCCGCGTTTGCGCTTCCGGGTTCGCGCTTCCGGTTGGCGCTTCCGGGTTGGCGCCCCCTGGCGGCCTGGAGGGGGAGGGGCAGGGGCAGGAGGGAGGGGGGAGGGGGGGGGGGGGGTCCCGGGGCCCCCCCCGGGGGGGTTTTTGGCCCCCCCCGGCCCAAAATGGCGCCGCTGCTGCTGCTGCTGCTGCTGCTGCCCCCCCCCCCTGCCCGCCCGCACCGGGCCCGGCTGCCGCCTGCACCGTGAGACCCCCCCCGGGACCCCCCCCAATGGGACCCCCCCCATGGGACCCCCCCGGGATCCCCCCCCAATGGGACCCCACCCCACGGGACCCCCCCCCCCGTGGGACCCCCAAAGGCCCCCCCCCCACAGGAAACCCCTCATGGGACCCCCCCCATGGGACCCCCCCTCAATGGGACCCCCCCCCAAGAAACCCCTCATGGGACCCCCCCCCACGGGACACCCCTCAATGGGACCCCCCCCCCCCATGGGACCCCCCCCAAGTGACCCCCCCCATGAGCCCCCCCCCCCCATAGGACCCCCCCTTTGGGACCCCCACCCGGGGACCCCCCCCCGTGGGACCCCCAAAGGGCCCCCCCCACGGGGCACCCCCCCCATGGGACCCCCCCAAATGACCCCCCCATGAGACCCCCCCCCATAGGACCCCCCCCACGTGACCCCCCCCCCATATGACCCCCCCCAATGAGACCCCCCCTGAGACCCCCCCCATGGGACCCCTCCCCCCCTTGGACCCCCCCCCCAATGTGACCCCCCCATGACCCCCCCACTTTGGGACACGCCCCCTCCCCATGACCCCCCCCCAAGTGTCACCTCCCCCCCCCCCCCCCCGGAGCCCCCCCCCCTCCCCATGGGACCCGGGGGGGGAGACGGGGGGGGGGCACCGGGGGGGATATTTTTGGGGGGGGGCAATAATTGGGGGGGGGGGGCACTGGGGGGGGGGATTTTGGGGTGGGGGGGGTGAAAATTAAAGGGGGGGGCACTGACATTGGGGGGGGCATTGAGGGGGTGTCAATGGGGGGGGGACACCGGGGGAGGGGCCCAAGCAACACAGGGGCCCCCCCTCCCCCCCCTTTACCCCCCCCAATATTTTTTTACCCCCCCAAATTTTTCTTACCCCCCCCAATTTTTTACCCCCAATTTTTTTTACCCCCCCAATTTTTATTTTTACCCCCAATTTTTTTTTACCCCCCCAAATTTTTTTCTACCCCCCCAAATATTTTTTTACCCCCCCCAATTTTTTTTTACCCCCCCAATTTTATTTTCACCCCCCCAATTTGTATTTTACCCCCCTAAATTTTTATTTCACCCCCCCAATTTTTATTCCCCCCCCAATTTTATTTTTACCTTCCTAATTTTATTTTCACCGCCCCCAATTTGTATTTTGGCCCCCCAAATTTTTTTTACCCCCCCCATTTTTTTTCTACTCCCCCATTTTTTTTACCACCCCTCAATTTTATTTTCACCCCCCCCATTTTTATTTTTACCCCCCCAATTTCATTCCCCCCCAATTTATTCCCCCCCCCCAATTTTTATTTTCACTCCCCCAATTTCATTTTTACCCCCCCAATTTCATTTCCCCCCCAATTTCATTCCCCCCCCCAATTTGTATTTCTCCCCCCCAATTTTTATTTCACCCCCCCAATTTCAGTTTTACCCCCCATTATTTTTTTCCCCCCAATTCTATTTTCACCCCCTTAGTTTTTATTTCCCCCCCCCCCAATTTTTATTTCCCCCCCCCAATTTTATTTTCACCCCCCTATTTTTATTTTTACCCCCCCAATTTCGTTTTTATCCCCCCAATTTCCTTCCCCCCCCCAATTTTATTTCTTATTCCCCCCCCCAATTTTATTTCACCCCCCCAATTTCATTTCCCCCCCCCAATTTTATTTCCCCCCCCCCAATTTCATTCCCCCCCCCAATTTTATTTCACCCCCCCAATTTTTATTTTTACCCCCCCAATTTCATTTCTCCCCCCCCCAATTTCATTCCCCCCCCAATTTCATTCCCCCCCCCCAATTTTTATTCCCCCCCCCCTAATTTTTTCTCCCCCCCCAGGTGTCCCGGCCGTCCCTGTTCCCATCGCCGGCTGCCCCGTGCCCCCCCCCGCGCCCCCCCCGGTGCTGGCGTGCTGGGGGCACTGCGAGTCGGGGGCTTTCCCCGCGGGGGGGGCGCTGCTGGGGGCCTCCCGACACCGCCTGGCCTCCGCCGCCCGCTGCTGCACCATGGCCCGCGCTCAAAAGGTGCCCCCCCCACATTATTTTTTGGGGGGGGGCACCTTGAGACCCCCCCCCCTCACTTCGGACCCCCCCCCTTTCATTTGTCCCCCCCCCACCCCCATAACCTGCTCCTTTTCTCTGCCCCCCCCCTCCATAAAAGTTGACCCCCCCCTTCAAGGTGCCCCCCCACAAAGGTGCCCCCCCCCTCGTTATTTTTTTTTGGGGGGGGCACCTTGAGACCCCCCCCCCTCACTTCGGGACCCCCCCCCCTTTCATTTGTCCCCCCCCTCTCCCTATAACCCTCTCCTTTTCCTTCCCCCCCCCCCATAAAATGTGCCCCCCCCACTTCAAGGTGCCCCCCCTCATTATTTTTTTTGGGGGGGGGGCACCTTGAGACCCCCCCCCTCACTTTGGACCCCCCCCCTTTCATTTGTCCCCCCCCCACCCCCATAACCCGCTCCTTTTCCTTCCCCCCCCCCCTCCATAAACGTTGACCCCCCCCCTTCAATGTGCCCCCCCCCTTAATTTTTTTTGGGGGGGGGCACCCTGAGACCCCCCCCCTCACTTTGCAACCCCCCCCCCATTTTATTTGTCCCCCCCCCCGCTCCTTTTCCCTGCCCCCCCTTTTAAAGTGCCCCCCCCCCCCCCTTCAAGGTGCCCCCCCCATTTTATTTTTTTCAATGGGGGGGGGGCATAAAAATAAATTAAAAAAAATAATTAATTTGAATTAAGTCAATATTTAAAAATTTATTTTATTTTTTTAAATAAAAGTTTGTATTTTAATGGAAAAATTAAAAAAAATAAATTTAAATTTAAAAAATAAATTTTAAAAATTTTTAAAAAATTTAAATTTTAATTAAATAAGAAATGAAACTTTTTAAATTTATTATTTAAAGAAAATTAAAAATAATAAAATTAAAAACTCAAATTTAACAGAAAGAAATTAAAAGAAAAAGTAGAAATTTAAAACTTTAAATTTAAAATTTTTAAAAAATTTTAAAAATCAATTTAAAATTAAAAAAATTAAAAAATAATAATATTTAAAAATATATATTTTTTTAAAAAAATCATTTTTTTAATGTCTTAAAATAATTGAAAAGTTATTTTTAATTTTTTTGGGGGGGGCACCCAGTGACTCCCCCCCCCCCTCATTTTGCTGCCCCCCCCTTCCATATTCCCCCCCCTTTAATGCCCCC
>NW_028180731.1:0-16287 GCF_964211825.1 Aythya ferina
AGTCTGTATTAAGAAAAGCTTTTACATATTTGAATTAAAAATAGACAATGGAACAGAAACAGGCAGGCATAAAATTCATTACTGAAAAAAAAGCTAGCACACCACATCCGCGCATGCTATCACTCTCCAGAATGTTTCCCACTCATGCAGCCAAGAGACATAGAATATACTGGATGGTAAAGGTTTTTCCTTCTTTTGTGGATTTTTGAAAAAGGTTGCTTTCTCACATTCCTTGTGTGCCTAAACCAAAGAGTTTGAGTTCAGAAGGAGTGGAGGATTTTGCCAATTTGGCATAAATTTCAAAGTGGATTAGCCTTTCCAGAAAAGTTCTGGTATGCATGGATGTAGCTGTGCCTTTCAACCTTTTGCTTTGGGTTAGAATTTGATCTGTTGGAATATGACAAATAGAGGTATAATTTCTGTTATAACACCATCGGTGCCATCTGAAATTACTACTCAGGCTGCATATCCAGTAGGGATCCAATTACCCGATTGTTCATGCAATGTGTTCTGTTAGACTCACTCCTCCCTCCTGGTAATGATGATGTAGCTCTTTTTATCTGGAGCAATTGCTGCTGTTAACTGCATGACTGGCAAATGCTTAGGCTCTGCTGTCCCCTCCTGCAAGGACAAGCCTGGGAAGCAGGCTAGAAGAGCAGCTAGCAGCAGTTGTGCTCAGTAACAAGTCCTATTACTAAGGAGGTTTATTGACTCCAAATTACTGATCACTAAAGCACTTTTATACCCAATAGGATCATCTGAGACCTCCTGCAGAGAAAAATGCCAGCACACAGCAGATGGGAAGAAACGAGGCCGTGAAGGAGGCCACAGAGTCCAAAGTTGGGAGAGGGGAGTGGAGAAGGGGTCTGGAGAGTGGAACAAAGCTCTTGGTGAAGAAGTCATGCCTGTGGGTTTGCTGGGGGACATGGACACAGGCAGGCCCCTGAAAAAAAGCTGGGAGCTCAGTTCAGGGTCTGTTTCCATAGGACAGTATTGTCTCACCTAAACCTCTTTCAAAAAATGTGCTTTCATGGAACACAGAGAAGGGAAATTGTATACTTTGTACACCTCAGGAAATTTAAAAAAAAAAAAAAAAAAAAAAAAGAACGAAAACAAAAAGATAAGTTCACCAAGAAAACCCTCGCTCATGACCTATTCCTGATCCAGGTGGGACCATAATCTGCAAAAGATGCCTGGGAGACGCTCTTAGTGCAAATATGAAAAGTGTAATATCACCATAAATTGCATTTCCTGAAATGCAGAATTACTAGCCCTGGGATAGTTGTGAACTAGTTCATATGGTGCAGATAACAGCATCTTGGCACTCTGACACTCCTGAGTGTCGAAATGCCCCAGCATGCACTTTGCCTTTTTAAGTTAAAGGTCTTATTATTCAAAGTAATCAAAAGTTACTCTCTTGCAATAACATAGTGTATTTTAAATAGAAGAGACTTAAAATTAGAGGAGCACGTTATCTTTTTCATTATCCTTCCCTGGCTATCTGCAACTTCTGTTTTATTTTGATAAAAATGATCGGGACGTAAATACATTATGCAACTGTATATGTCACTTCAGAGTTAAGGCGTGTGAATGTAGAGTATTATATCTGAGGATGATTCTAATCATGAGATGAAATATTCATAACATGTTCCTCAATATTGTCATGTTCAAGTTGTCTGAATTGCTGGAAAAATAAACGTCATATCTGTATATGACTGCAATGGTTTTTCTCTTACTTTATCACAAAGATAAGTAAGATAGACCCATAGACTGATAGAACTTTCACTATAAAGTATTTGAAAATATGGGATAATCCATCTCTACATTATTTGCTGAAATGTTATACAGTAAGGCATTTCTTTCTCTTCCTGTTGTTGTACTTTTCCTGTTTTTCTATTCTTTTCATGTACTTCTAATACATTAAATAGAATGTTATGGATTGAAAAATAAAGGTCTCTGTTATGGATGAATTATTTTTTTCCATCAAGTTGTCTGAAGGTTAGACAGTCAACACCTACAAATTACACAGATGTGTCATATTCCTAAATGAATTGTATTATGCTGGCACACCTATGAATACTAAAAGAGATCTGCTACAAATCTCAGTATAAAATGTGCCTCTCTAATTTGTCTGGGTGTATACTGAATACAAGAATATTCTGCCACTCTAAAAGGCAACAACATGTTGGGGCTGATGCTCTTTAGCAATAACTGTATTTGGTCTCCATTATTTATCTGTTTGATGAATTAAAAGCTCTTTCCAAATATGCAAAGAAATTAATAGCTGTGAATCGGCAACATTATTATACTGCTTTCTTATCAAAAGCCATCCACATGCATGCTGTATGAAACAAGGAGTGAGGAAGGAACATTCTAGCAAGAACAAGGAAGAGTGAGTCTATTGCCTGGTTTGAAAACAATGGTTACCTCAAACATAACATACTCATGAATGTTCTTAAAATGGCCCCTTAAAATGCCATCCCCTATCAATTTCAGTGAAGGTGGTGGAAAGGAGATAATTAGTTGCCATTTTATAGCAGCAACAAATGATAACACATTGTGCAAGAAAAACAACTCTGCAACTGTTGATTGAGGAGACAAGGCATGTGGTGGAGTGTTGATCGGCCACGACCGCAATGGGGACAAAGGGAAGAGAAGAGCTTAGCAGTTTTTTCCTAAAAGCCTGATGAAAGCAATGTTGGGAAAGGTTAACACCAACACCAAAGACATCGCTAGGTGGGACTGATTTAGCAGACGAAATACATGAGAATTTTGAGGTGTATGAATTAGTGAGTGCAGCATTCAGCCACTTCTTCTGGCTCTGTGGGAAGACAAGTTTAAGATGAGATAAAAAAAATATTTTAAGGTTATTTCCTGGGACAGGTGGATAGTGGAACACTTGGAAGTAGCACAGTTTTAAGGATATTTAGAAGAGAGATTGTGGAAATCGACCAAGCAGAGAAAAACTGATACTTAGCCAGGGTAGGAGGAATATAGATACAGATAAAACTGTTATTCAGTGTCTGGCATAACCATGCCCAAACCTTTGAGCACTACTATTATGCAAAAAATAAGTAGCAATAATAGCTTACCATAGAACTCATCATATGATAAAATGTTACTTTTAAACACATGATGCCATTATGGCTAGGATTTCTTCTAATATGTATTTATGTCAGGACATTATACATTTATTTGTTCTTTTTAGATGATTTTAACTTACTAATTTAGTATTTGTCATACTACGAAATGCCCTATTATTTCATATTTATTACTGAAAGCTTAACCTAAGGTGTCACGAGTCATAATTTTGTCGTGGACTCAGTGAGAAGTGGATTCTATTTCCAACATTAAGCTCCAATGACAGGTCAGTAGTAAAATAATTAGAATGTATACATGAAAGCTGAGATAAAATGGTACCCAGCGGGCCAGTGCTAATGCATATGGTAGTATAGTAGAAATACATAAAGAAAGATTATACACTAGATAGTCCAAAGAGATTCTAGGCAATCTACCATGAACAAGAATCATAATTGCCATAAACCATAGCAAAATGTGCACCTAGTCAGAGGTCACTTCAAAGCACAAAGAGGACAAGCATAATGAAGTGTGGTCAAATCACAGAACCCACTGTGAAGGGCTTCGATTACGGCACCTGCTAATTCCTTAATCTTTAATTGTGCATGTGTAAGGTGTATTCTCTGCCAAGACAATTCAAAGTTGCATTTTCTTCTGTGTGAATGTGTGAATCAATATTAGTGATTGAGTAAGACAAGCTCATCTGTTCACTCTGTCTTGAAACATGACTTATGTCGTGAGACCACATCTAGTGGGAGGGCAACTGAAATACTTATCGCCAAATGAGTGAGAGCTTGCCAAACAGGTTTTCTGATCTGTAACAAAAGCATCTGGACAAGCGTTAGTGCTAAAACTGTCATTTAGTTTGAGATCAGAGAGGTCTGCATTTACCATAGCTTCTGCTGTTTTGTTTGCCTCAACCAAGTTAAGTGAAAATCGGCTGTGTCCATATGTCTTCTTATTGAGGAGCCATGGAAGCAACAGTTTCATATCATAAGAGAAACATTTCTAGACACCTGCAGTTTGCTGCTTACATATTTTGAGGAGAAAGGAGGCTGTCATGCAAGGCTTTTAGTTAGTTTTAGTGTCAGTTCACGCAGCTGGTATTTCCTGCTCTTACTCAAGCTGATTTCTATTCAACACTGTTTCCTTCAGTACTCCCTGTTCCACAGACAAAAAATGCAACCTTACAGAGCAAAGGCTCAGACAGCCTCTGAACTGGTGCTGTAACCACTTCGGGTTCTTAGATTTCACACTTATTTACTCTTCGTGGACGGATGCTGCTCACACTTTGCTTTGGTAAATCCAAGCTGTGCTTTGAGTTACATAAAGAGAGAACATAGAGGCATTCCCCCAAAACCAAGAGAAAGGAATGTCAGTTAGAAACCAACAGTGTATGGGCAAGAGAACAGTTACAAAGCTTCATTAGACATGGTAGATTATGTATTAGCACAGCATATAAAAGTTATATATATTGGCATTTATTTGTCCATTTATTTTTCATCTGTAAGGTCATCTGCTTGAATCAGCATGTGGAAGAATCTGTCCTCTGAAGCAAATCTCTCTACTACGGGTGCTTCTGTAGTTTTTTTTTTCTTTTTTTCTTTTTTTTTTTTGCTTATAAAAGAAGAAGACATGACTGATGATTGTGAATTAAATGTAACCCAGTGAGCTGTCAGTGACAGATATGCATTACGTGCACTAGTACTAGTCCAGATGTCATTGCTACACTCTAGTATTCTCCCTTCAGCAGCTTACAGCCCATAATTAAAGTTTAACTTTCTTTTTAACACTTTCAGATCCCAAAGACCCACTTTATTACAGCTACTTATTTGAAAAGAAGGAGAGTGCAGTGACATGCTCATAAGCATGCAAGAATTTTGGGAAAAAAAATATTCTTAACAAATGGAAATAGTAATTTTGATGAGTATAACCAAAAAGGAAAATAACGCCTCTTCCTAAGACATGATAGATTGTCATTTGTTTTGTTTTCAAAATGTTTATGTGGTGAAAATCTAAGAGTAATCTATAGCCACAAGCACTGTACTGGCTGCATCCTCCTCATCTTTAGCAGCTTCTTCTTCACTTTTTCCTTTACCCAGTTTCTTTATTGTATAGCATTAACCCTTACATTTCCCAAATTGCACACAGGGTTTTAACAACATGACTCCCACTGACTTTAATGAATCTTGATGCTGAAGATTATGTAGTTGACTGATGGCTGTAGTCTACATGTACGATATGCAGTCACAGATCATTACACTGTCTTGTCTCTCTTGCGAGCTATAAGCAGTAGCTATAGTCTCTAGGCAATCAACTTAATTTTCAATGGGTTTAACACAAAATATCATGAAATTGAAAAGAAGCATTATACCCATGCTGAAAGGAGAAAGTTTGACTTCATACTCTCTGATCAGAGCAACCCTCCCTTCATTCAAGAAAAACAGTACATCTTGTTTGCTTTTTGTTGAGGAAAAGGTCTGAACTATTGGCCAGTTCATCTCCCTAGGTCACCAGAACATTCCCCTTTCTGTGACCTCATGCTGACGTTTGCCTGGCTAAATTATTTCAATTGCAATCTAATTCAACAATAGACTAAAGAGAAAATTCATTGGAGTTGTGTGGGTCCTGTCAAAAATGGAAAGGAAACTGGTGTCAAACGTTTTGTCTGCCTGCCTCTGCTGTCACCTTGGAGAATAATGGAGCTATGCAACAGGTACATCTGAAAAACAACCCTGAGTTCTCAGACAGACAAAAAAAGTCCTGGCACATGTGTCTCTCCTGGGACTTTGGGAGAGCGCCACACAAAAATGATGATCCTTCCTTTTCTCTTTCCTTCATGTGGCCTATTTTTTTTCTGCCATGGTCTTGAAAAGAAAGTCTGGTTGGCAGCAGTACTGTTCGCTTGTCTTCTTTGTTCTCCAAGGAAACAGCTTGTGACAGGAGAGGCAAAGTTTCAAGTAATGAATGAGTGCTGCAGTCATTTAGGGTTGGTGCATTAAATGCATAGGATGAAGCCAGAATAAGTGTCCTGCTTGACACTGTTGCCTTGACTTTACTATCTGACTTCAGTAAAAGCACCTGCAGATTTGTGTGGTGCTGGTAGATTAGAATAAATAATTTTTTATTTTATTTTATTTTTAATTTGCCCTTCTTTTTGCCCCACTTTTCTCAAATAATTTATTATCATTCTTGAGATTATAGTTGAAGTCTTTTGCTTTTGACTCAGTCTGAAATTAGCTTCACCTATAGAAATGAAACCTGAAGTGTAATAGCAAGTATGTTTTACTTGTAAGGTAACATTAAATTATTTCATTTTTAATTAACTATTGTAAAGATGTTAGCAAATCATTGTTATTATTGCTTCTAATGAATGATTTATGAGAAGTATATGTTTCTGTTGTAAGAAACAGAAAGATCCGTGACTGGGACATTTTATGGAAGCTGTTGCAGGGATGTGGCTTTGGATTCAGCCATTGTAATTCTGCTAAAGATCATCCAAAATACATTTAACATGAATTAACATGTTATTGTCAGCCATAATACAGAATTTTTCAGACAAGAAATAATGAGTTAAAAAAAAAAATCCTATCTGTTTATAATATAAAAGGACATATAGGTAGGTAATATACTATGGTCATATCCTCAATATACAGAAAATGCTAATTCATGTGTTTTGTATATAAACGATGAGTCAATGATTATAATAAGCTGCTAATGAGAATGTGATTAAACTTTGTTAATGTAAGTAGTATTGTGTAGTTAATTGGGTGTTGTTTAATCACGAGAAAACATCTAGATACCTTCGCACAAAAAAGGAAGTATTTGCAGTCATGTACAGGTATGGTGTATGTGTCCAATCTTACCACATTTCAAAGTATTTTTCAGCCAAGAGAGTGCTTCAGACATCCTTGTGATAGGCAAGTTCAATTACACACACACACAAACACACTTTAAAAATTGGAAATAAGGTGCAGTGTAAAGAACTAGAGTTCACACAGGAAGTCTGTGATGGAGAAACAACCTGAAAACAGCTCTCCTGGATCTCTGGCTGGAGCTTTAGTATCCTTAAGAACCTTTTAGTCTGGGAAATGCCCAGAATTATTAATGAAATTGTAATATTTCTAAATCTACAAATTTGGTTTAGCACTTGCACAGTGTCATTTTTCCAGCTGTTATACAAGTTGTTTTATTCAAAATGATTGAAGAAAAAAATTGTTACCAATAAGATTGATCAAGGAAGATGAGATTGATCAAGGGCTTATAAGAAATTGATCAGAAAATGAGTGAGTCTGTTTTATCCAATACCCAGTCGGTTCTTTACACTGCACATCATTTCCAATTTTTGAAGTGTGTTTATGTATATTTCCCCAGATTGCATTTAGAAAAAAAAAAAAAAAAAAAAAAAAAGGAAGGAAGAAAGGAAGGAAAGAAGGAAGAGAAAGAGAAAGAGGGAAAGAGGGAAAGAAGGAAGGAAGGAAGGAAGGAAGGAAGGAAGGAAGGAAGGAAGGAAGGAAGGAAGGAAGGAAGGAAGGAAGGAGGGAGGGAGGGAGGGAGGGAGGGAGGGAGGGAGGGAGGGAGGGAAGGAAGGAAGGAAGGAAGGAAGGAAGGAAGGAAGGAAGGAAGGAAGGAAGGAAGGAAGGAGGGAGGGAGGGAGGGAGGGAGGGAGGGAGGGAGGGAAGGAAGGAAGGAAGGAAGGAAGGAAGGAAGGAAGGAAGGAAGGAAGGAAGGAAGGAAGGAAGGAGGGAGGGAGGGAGGGAGGGAGGGAGGGAGGGAGGGAGGGAAGGAAGGAAGGAAGGAAGGAAGGAAGGAAGGAAGGAAGGAAGGAAGGAAGGAAGGAAGGAAGGAAGGAAGGAAGGAAGGAAGGAAGGAAGGAAGGAAGGAAGGAAAGAAGAAAGAAAGAAAGAAAGAAAGAAAGAAAGAAAGAAAGAAAGAAAGAAAGAAAGAAAGAAAGAAAGAAAGAAAGAAAGAAAGAAAGAAAGAAAAAGAAAGAAACAACGAACGAACAACATTGAGTTTAAGATTATCTAGAAAATCTTTCTGTTAAATTGGTTTAAATGAATGCTGTGGTCAATTTACTTGCATCAAGAACTACTTTGCTGGACATCACTCCTTCATCTTTTGTATTTGGATTCTCACAGATGTGCTCCAGTTATTTGGCTGCCTTCAGCATTGCCATTCTATGGTATTCTCTGATGTCTACACAGAAATCTACCTAGTGCTCAAAAGCAGCCTTTCACTACAAGAAGTAGAGCTAGAACTCCTTTTTAAATCTGATGTGTCATTATCCCTGTATCTGTCCAAGCTCTGTTTCGTGGGCTTTGCAAAATGACACTTTGCCTCCTCCTGATGTATACTGTTTTAACTCCTGCTGTTGCATAAATACCTTACCACCTTAAGCCTGGTGCTCACTTATAATTTTATTTACTTTTCCAGATACCCACTCCAGTGTCTCTGGCAAGCCCCATGCTGCATCATTGTGAGCTGTCTCAAGAGGTATCTGAAGGGCAAGTGCAGAATCTGAAAAGTTACTGAAAATTAGAAATTTTCATCTTGTCTGCCTGCTTGGGCATTTTATTACAGTTTCATTGTTCTCACAATCCTTAAAAAGATAATCAGAAAACATATGGTATAAGACAAACTCAGCTCTTTCAGACTCAGCCTGTTTGTAGTTTAATATTCAATTGTCAGCATTTCCTAAGAAGTTGCTTCAGTTTGAGTTCATGTTCTCAGTTTACCTCAACCACCCAATCTTCTATAACAATCATGCCATAAGCTATACTCCTTATATCTAGAAGTCCAGTTTCAGTCCATGTCAGGCCTAGGCTGATGCCTACATGCCCAAAATACCTGCCAATAGCTGTGGCAAAGATTGTCAAGAAGCTAGATGGATCGCTGGCTTAACATGCCAGAATCTGTTCTTGATGTCGCAAGCAGTTTGACCATGAATAAATCACAGTAGCATGTCTGCAGTTGGTAGCAATGGATACTGACTTCTTCCAAGTGCTCTGCTCAGTGGTTTTGGCTCAGAACAGATCCTTCATTTACCTGAAGACTTTCTAACTACTTTTCAGCTGCTAATTCACTCTGTGCTAATCTCAATGAGCATAATAATACCTTTTGTTTGCAGCCTTGTCAGTGCTTCTTTCTGTGGCCTTATCAGAGCTAATGGTCTTTGCTTTTCAGTAGTTTCCCCAGCTACAAATAGGAATATATTTCTACTTCTGTGTTGCCCTCAGGGTGTCCAGTCCTTGAAATAGTCCTTAAGTTTAAATTCTTCGCAGACCTCAAGATGTCTGCTCTGCTATTTTCTCTGGATAAGGAAATTGTAAGTCTGTACTGTGATGAGCTCCGTGACTTGCTCTACCTTGCTGCTCAGTAGTCACTGATACCCCTATGTGTCAGCAGCTATCTGCTCTGAGCAATAATACTGCCTGTTTTGGGAGTTTTCTTATTGACAACCTGCATGTGTCCTTAGGTTAAAAAAAAAAAAAAAAAAAAGTAGCTTTTGATGATGATAATGATAATGATAATGATAATAATAATAATAATAATAAAAATCAGTCCTCAGTCACATGTCTAAAGTCTGATATTAGCACTTTCATGTAGTGCTGGAGCTGTGCTGCAGTTGGCTCCACGATTCTGCTGGGCTATTGAACAGCAATAGGATGGTGATTATTTAGTGCCTCGACCAATATGGCAGCTTTCAGTTGGCAGGCTCCTTCTGTGGTATATTTATATATTTGAATCAGCATGTATCTTTGAATTTGCCAAAGTCACTTTGCAGACAGATTTCTCTGTATCGGAAATCATTGTTCTCAGTCACTGCATGTACTGCCATTTACGTTTCCTCTGGTAACGGTGAGATTAGGATGTACTTTTTTTAACTTGTCTTGAATGACTGCCCATAAGGTTGAGCATTTTTATTTGTGTATTTCGAGTTGCTCTGAGCTCAATTTAAGTTGCTTGTAGATCCCTACACGCAATGCCCTGTTTCTGGTGTTATTTGAACCAATATGCTTGCTCTATACAACAGGCTATCACTGTTTTGATGCTGGACTCTTCAGCAGTTCATGTTCTTTAGAGAAAATCAACTAGGATTCCACTCTTTTTTTCTAACCAGTGCCTCCCAAGGACTCAGTCTGCAGCAGGAGGACCTGCTGTTCCCTCAGAAATGTGAGTAGCTCTCACCTGGACAATAAGGCTTCCCAACTCTGCTATCTAGATGTTTGCCTTCCTTGCCATTTCTTGGATTCAGCTGAAAAAGAACTTACTCTGTAATGTCACTCTGTATAGAAAATATAGTACCTACAAAAATTTACCACTTATGCACTTCTAATGTGGTGGGCTTGGGGTTTTGTTGTGTGTTTTATTTTCATTTTTTTTTTTTTTTCCCATTGAGAAATGTCTATCCCAGCTATCCCAACATGCTAACCTATGGGTAAAGGAAAAGGAAATTTAAAAATATTAAAATATTTCCAATATTTTCTCTCTTGTGCAAGGTTATGTTTTTTGTTTGTTTGTTTGTTTGTTTTGGTTATTGTTGTTGTAAAAGGAAGTGATTTTGTGGAAGGACATTTCCAGTGCTACTTTTATGCTGCCTCTTTGGTTTGCATTTAGCTGACGTTTGCCTGTTAACCAGACAGTCTCTCGCTGTGAGACTCAGTAGCCTGACTGTTGCCAACATGTCTCACGTACTGCCTGCTGAGTCGAAACATGAGAGGCCTCCATGTCTTAAAGCTCTCCTGCCTTGCTGTGATGACTCATGTCCATGGAGATGTTGCAGATGCAGCCAGTGCTCCAGGCCAGGCTTCCCGGTGACTCCCCCACAATTCCTTTCACCAGCAGCTAAAGTCTTTCCTCCGAGGACCATCACGTTTACCATAAGCAGATGCTGACAAGCAAATTTGTCTGTAATGCTACTCCAAATATAGTTGTCTTAATCAGGAGATGAGTAATACAGAGCTCTTTGGCCAAAAAGATCTGATAGTATCAAAAACACAGACACCAGAGGGAAGAGAGTAGAAATCTCTTTTACAACCCTAGCTTTTATAAGGTGAGATGGAAAGAGACTGATTTTAGTCACACTCCTAAGGAGGTCACAGTATATGCATATTTGTGTCTATCGGTTTGTGTCTCTCTGCTAATAACTTCTGACCTCATTAGATGATTTCAGCCAAATTTGACTGAAGGGTACCTTTACCCTTCATTCTCAATAATAATTGAATCTGTGTTTTATTAATAATTAATTAATGTAGTTAAGTGATAATTAATGAAATAATAAATCTGTACATTTTATGAAATTATGTAACCACACAAAGAAAAAAAAATAAAAAAGCAAGTGCTCCCTGCAAGAGAAAGAAAAATTGCAATTTGAGCATATCCTTTACATGCCTTAGACATTGACAAAGCCAGAGACACATTTCATCTTTTTTTCCTCTTTCTTTCTTTCTTTCTTTCTTTTTTTTTTTTTTTTTTTTTTATAATATAATTAAGGCAAGATAAAAGCTGATGGGAAAAAACAGGCTGCTTTAGTTGCAGGACTCCCAGGAGTATTGTTTAAATATCGTCCTCTTCATTTCAGTGCACTTTGCAGGCCTATCTACATTGGGGAATTGTGGACTGCTTGGACAAGGCAACGTATTAGGGATCATACACAGCTGCTAATGATGTAGAAGAGACAACTGCCACCAGTGGAGTATGTAAAACCTAATTACCAATACAGCTGAAGGACTGTTGTATTATGTCAGCAGTCTTCAGTCCTCAGAGCATCTGAAAAAGGATTCATTTTGTCTGGTTGCCTAACAGAGAATAAATACGGTAACATGGAAGATCTTTTTCAGTGCTCTTATACTCTTATTCTCACTAACTATAACTAACTGACACAAAAATCCAAGAGTTTTTTTTTTTTTTTTTTTTTATGCCAAAGACGTTTTCTGCTCAGGCTGCTAAACCATCATTAGTATCAGTGTAACTTCACTGAGCTTTTAACATGATGCCATTCTCTAGAAAAGGCTACTTTTCTGCTAGCATTTACAGTGGATAACAATCCTCAGTTACTCCTCCCATATGTAACAAGACTGCAAATGGAACATATTTCATAAGAAAAAATATATATCCTTGCGCCTCAAAGAATATTTGTACTGGGTCTGGCTGGAATGTTAACTTTCCCGGCAGCAGCCCATTCAGTGCCGTACTCTGTACTTGTAGCTGGAACAGCAGTGTTATCACACCAGTGTTGTGTCTACTGCTGAGCAGCAGTGGCACAGCATTGGGCCTTTCTCTAACCCTCCTAGGGGGTGGGCAAAAAAGTGAGGAGAGAAACATCACTAGGGCAGCTGACCTAAACCAATCAAAGGGATATTCCATACCATGTGGTGTCACACTCAGCAATAAAAGGTGGAAACAGGAAGAAGAGGGGAGGGGTGCGCTCTCGTTGAGAAGACGTCGGTCCTCCTCTCGAACACCGGCTGCGTGCATTGAGGCCTTGCTTCAAGGACGTGGTCAATCATCGCTCATTTGTGGGAAGTAGAGAGTAATTTCTTTCCTCTGCACTTCCATATAGCTTTCATTTATTTTGTTTGTTTGTTTTCCTCCTTTTTTCCCCTTTCCCTTTTATTTCCCCTTAGTTAAATTGTTTAGTTAATGGTAGTCTTTATTTAATTATTATAATTATTTCCCTTTAATTAAATTATCCTTATCTCAACCCGTGAGTTGTTCTTTGCTTTACTTCTCCCCCTCCTTATCTAAAGGAGGGGGAGTGAGAGAGCGGTTGTGGGGTTTAGCTGCCCAGCACGGTAAAACCACCACAAAAGACAATATTAGGTGGTGAGATTTATACAGTTTAGTTTGAAGAATGAGACTTGGTCAAAACAGCTACAAACAGAGACCACATACTTCATACCTGCAAAGCTGCTCACTCTGCTTTGATGCTCTATTCCTTGCTTCACAACAACATATTGGAGCTTAACCTTCATCATATGATTGTGCCTGAACTTCTCATGGTAATTAAGTGACCTTCCAGAACAGTGAACAAAACTTTCAGACTGAGATTAGTTCTGAGAGGTGTGAACTGGTCTGTTCATCCCAACTGATGTTAACTCTGAAGCCTTGCAGAAAGTTTACACTTCAGTCTGATTAACTATTTCACTGCTGATCATTTAGAATGAAAAACTCACTAATGCAATTAGACCCCAAACCTAGCTTCTCCCAGATGGCCAAACATCCCAGACCCACCAGTTTCTTCCTATCTACACTATATAAAATGCAATTCTCTGCTATCAGGACAAGCATCTATAGCATACTGAAGATGAAGACCAAAAATGTAGGGAAAGCATGTAATAAATTAAATTTTATAATAAAGTAAATAAAACAGGGACTTCTGTCCTGGTGTTATTATTTGTGCTCATACTTAAATCATAACTGTTTCTTAAAAGTAGGGGAACCAGTTGCAGAATTTCCAGGCTTACTCTACAAGAATGCAAAAGAAGCCAGATGTACACTGCAGCATAAGACAGATCCAGCTGGAAAAAGCACACATTGAGCCTTGATCTTAGGCAGACCGAATAGTACTGAGATAGGGCTGGAACACTTTTACATTTAATTTTTATTTGCAGTTATTCTGAAACATAAGAGCATGACTTTGCTCCCCATATTTCTCAGTGCCAAGCATACATGTATTTAACTCTTGGAAACACTCAGTGCTTCATAACATTAATGCCTCTGTTACTTGTTATGCCTCTTGTATAAGGGCTTGTCTCCGCCTGTAAGTTGTGCCAGGGTGAAGTTGAACAGGAATGTGAAGCATCTCAAACAGCTCCTCATGTAATCGCTCTTACCCAGTAGCACTTTTCCACTGCCTCTGAAGCTATTTCTCAGCAGTGCTGCAGTGCATGCGTCCCTTCCCCATCTGACCTGTGAGCCACCCAAGCACCAAGTTCCCCAGGAGCCAATGCCTCCGACACAGCCTGAAGCATTTGGAGGTGCTCAGCCCACCACCACATTGGCCAGGGATTTGGGAGGTGCTTGCTTGACAACTTGACACTGAACACCCAAGCATTCCTTTCAGGTTGAGAAGAGTGTGGTGCTTATGGCAGTGATAAGGTCAGGTTGAGTCAGTGCTCAGGCGGAAAGAACTAGAGGGAATGAGCTTGCTGAAATCCAAGTACTGGCTTATGAAATCTTTGCTGGCACTGCTGGAGCTAGTCAGCATTATATAGTTCCTGGATCACCAGGGACTTTACGATCTGTCTTAGTCTATTTGTGTGCTAACAATAACTCCAGCAGATAGTTCTGTGAGTTTGGCTTTTTGCAGGAAACAGTAAACTGTGCCTGAAAATCAGTATGTAAAATTTATTTTAAAGGAAGGGAATAAAAGAGTGCCACACAGGAATACGTGTAAAAAAAAAAAAAAAAAAAAAAAAACAAACAAACAAACAAAAAAAAAAACTCTAAGATATTAATAAAACTTAACTGGTTTTCCAATCAAAATAAATAAAATAAAGCTTTACTGAAATTATTCTTTTTTTTTTTTAAATATCTCATTTCAGATCTCTTTGAAGGTTGTATTTGTTAACATCTCTGTAGCTTGTTATTTTTTCTCATTATTTTCATACTTTCAGTTTTCTGTATCTTTACATCAATCTGGTAATCTGGTGGAAGCTTGTTAAACAGTTATTTGAATTTTTGTGTCTTTCTGCTGAAACCTTTGCAGTGACTCACATAAAAGTAAAGCAATTTTTTTAAATCCATATATAAAATCTAGAGTAGTAGCCCAAGTTCTAGCAATGTATTTTGATTTTATCAAGACTTTCTAAGAGAAGGAGTTGGAAGTAAAGTGAAATTTCTCCCTTGAATATTTAGATGATGTTAATATATTTTATGGCTTCCGTGGAAGACACAGGACTCTGCAGACATTTCTTCCTGAGAAGTCTGATTTGCACTCAGGTTCTTTTGGAGATAAGTCATTTTAATTGACTATTCCAATATAACTCAGCCACTTGTAAAACATCATTTTTTTCCAAGTCTTTTTCACCAGATCTCAATGTAGCATGTACTTTATAATCCTGGATACTCACACTTTTTGTGCTGCAAATACATTAGTGGATTAGTGGATTTGGTGAAATATCAGTCTGTGCCTTCCATATTACCTGAATGAAACACATCATTTCAGCACAGGTAACTTGCTTTCACATACACATTTTGTAACGAGGAAATGTTTGAGGAAATCTGATTTGTTTACGGTACCAAGCTTAGCTTAGGCAACGATATCTAATATATTTGTCCTTTTTTTTTTTTCAGACATATTAAGATATAATAATTCACATGCTGAATGTGCTAAAGTACCTGGGTGTTATCATGATATACCATGGAAATGTTTATCCATTAAAGAATAACTTTCCACGTGACATCTTTGTTTCTTTACTTTCTTTACTGAAATTTGGAATTTCCTATTTGTCTGGCAGTGATGTTGTGATATGGTAAAGTTCATATCCTTTGTCAAATTCCACCAACTCATGAGAAGTCATCTAAGTTCCACTATCCAAAGGAAATCAGTTGGGGTGGTACTTTGTCTGAGCTGCCAATTTCTTGTAGTTGTCACTTCTGCGATTTCCAGTAGTTCATCTGATTTCCAAAAGTCTAAACAATTTTCAGTGTTAACTATTCATGGTGAAAAGACCTATCTGTTTTCTTTCACAATCCTTCAAGAACTCTGTACAAGAACTATGCAGATTTACATGAACTTTATTTATTTATTTATTTATTTTCAGGAGGGTAGGTTAGGTGTCACTTGGGCTGCTATTCTAATAGATTTCAAAATTATTCACTAAGGCTTTGTCATGTTTTGCCACTATATCAAACAATTTTTGCTTGCCCCATAATAGCTTCACAGCCTTCCAGTTTTGGACAGTCTGGGAATATGACATGGATATCTTTGTGTGTAACATTATCTGGTGTCTTCAAAAAAGTAGTTACAGAGTTCTTTGAAGGCAAATGAACTGCCCTTCCAATAGGATACACATGAGCATCTGATTTTCTAAATTTCTTACAAGTTGTCTAATATTTCATCACTAGTTCTTTTTTAGCCTCTGCTCTTAAACTGATGTAGAGGTAGCCTGGTTGAAGCTGGCTGTCACTTCTGGATTGCTTTGAGGTCAAGATTCTCGTGTTCTCTGTCCTGTAAGACTGCTCTGGACAGAAAATCTACTA
>NW_028180730.1:0-16251 GCF_964211825.1 Aythya ferina
CCCCCAAAAAAACCCAAATCCCCCCAAAAACAACCCCAAATCCTCCCAAAAACTCCAATCCCCCCCCAAAACCCCAAATCCCCCCCAAACAACCCCAAATCCTCCCCAAAAACCCCAAATCCTCCCCAAAAACTCCAAATCCCCCCCAAAACCCCAAATCCCCCCCAGAAACCCCAAATCCCCTCTAAAACCCCAAATCCCCCAAAACAACCCCAAATTCCCCCAAAACAACCCCAAATCCCCTCCAAACAACCCCAAATCCTCCCCAAAAACCCCAAATCCCCCCCAAAACCCCAAATCCCCCCCAAAAACCCCAAATCCCCCTCTAAAACCCCAATTCCCCCCCAAAAACCCAAATCCTCCCCAAACAACCCCAATTCCCCCCAAAAACCCCAAATCCTCCCCAAACAACCCAAATCCCCCCCAAATCCCTCCCCCAAAAACCCCAAATCCCCCCAAAACCCCTTTTTGGGTCCTCCCCTTTATGGGATCTCCTTTTGGGGTCCCCCCCCCTTTTGGGGTCCCCCCCAACCCCCCCCCATTTCCCCCCTCCCCCCCCAGGTGCAGGCGGCGGCGGCGGCGCTGGGCCGGGCCCCGGAGGCGCTGGGCCAGGAGGGGCAGCGGCTGCGGGAGCTACTGGGAGCACTGGAGCACTGGGAGCACTGGGAGCCCCCCGCGGGAGACCCCGAGCATGGGTGAGTACCCAAAACCCCCCAAACCCCCCCAAAAAGACCCAAATCCCACTAAAAACGAACAAAATCCCACAAAAATAGGTAAAATCAGAGAGACACATAAAAAACGTAGAAAGAACACAAAAAAGCATAAAAAGAGGCAAAATCCGCAAAAAAAACCAAAATCCTTTAAAAAACACCACGAAATCCCAAAAAAGATAGCAAAAAGAAATACAAAAAGAGGAAAAAGTCTCAAAAAAGAGGCAAACTCTGCAAAAAGACCCAAAACCCCCAAAACAGACCCAAATCCCTACAAAAAGACCCCAAATCCCTACAAAAAGACCCCAAATCCCTACAAAAAGACCCCAAATCCCTACAAAAAGGCACAAAACCTACAAAAAGACCCCAAAACCCTACAAAAAGTCCCAAAACCCTACAAAAAGTCCCCAAAACCCTACAAAAAGGCACAAAACCCTACAAAAACACCCCAAAACCCTACAAAAAGACCCCAAAACCCCACAAAAAGACCCAAAAAATCCCCTAAGCCCCCCCAAAAGACTCAAATCCTTTTAAAAACAAAAAAAAATCCTACAAAAATATGTTAAAACTACACAGAAAAAACTGAAAACCTACAGAAAGACCCAAAAATCATAAAAAGAGGCAAAATCCCGCAAAAAAGACCAAAATCTGTTAAAAAACACCACGAAATCCCAAAAAAGGCAGCAAAAACAAATACAAAAAGAGCAAAAAGTCTCAAAAAAGAGCCAAAACCCTACAAAAAGACCCAAAATCCCTACAAAAAGACCCAAAACCCTATAAAAAGGCACGAAACCCTACAAAAAAAACCAACAAAGCCCCACAAAAAAAGCCAAAACAGCACAAATTAACCCAAAACCCCACAAAAAGACCCAAAAAATCCCCGTAAGCCCCCCAAAACACCCCAAATCCTCAAATTTACCCCTAATGCCCCCCAAATTCCCCAAAACTCCCCCAAAATCCCCCAAATCCCCCCCAAATCCCCAAAACTCCCCCCAAATCCCCTATAAGCCCCTCAAAACACCCCAAATCCTCCAAATTTACCCAAAATTTAGCCCAAATCCACCAAAACACCCCCAAAATCCCCCTAAGCCCCCCAAAAAGACCCAAATCCCCTAAAAACAAACAAAATCCCACAAAAATATGTGAAAACCTGACAGGAAAAACCTACAACCCACAAAAAGACCCAAAAAATCACAAAAATAGGCAAAATCCTGCAAAAAAAAGACCAAAATCCATTAAAAAACACCACAAAACCCCAAAAAGACGGCAAAAAGAAACAGAAAAAGAGCAAAAAGTCTGACAAAAAGAGGGCAAAACCCACAGAAAGAGCCAAAACCCTGCAAAGACACAAAAACCCCCAAAACAGACCCAAAGCCCCACAAAATGACCCAAAATTCCTACAAAAAGACACAAAACCCTACAAAAAGACCCCAAAACCCCACAAAAAAAGAGCCAAAACAGCACAAAATGACCTAAAAACCCCACAAAAGACCCCAAACCCTACAGAAAAACCCAAAAGCTCACAGAAAGACCCAAAAAAAAAACACAAAAAGAGGCAAAATCTCAGAAAAAGACCCAAAACCCTTTAAAAAATGACACAAAAGCCCCAAAAAACAGCAAAAAGAAACACAAAAGGACCAAAAAGCCTCACAAAAAGACCCAAAACCCCACTAAGAGAGCCGAAACCCTGCAAAAAGACCCCAAAACCCCCAAAACAGACCCCAAACCCCACGAAAGGACCCCAAAACCCTACAAAACGACACAAAACCCTACAAAAAGACCTAAAACCCCACAAAAAGAGCCAAAACCCCACAAAAAATGCAAAAACACAAAAAAGCTCCAAATCTCTCAGAAATATCCCCAATAAAAACACCAAAAGAGGCAAAATCTTGCAAAAAGACCCAAAACCCCACCAAAAGACCCCAAACCTCACCAAAAGACCCCAAAAGACTCCCAGAAAAAGACCCAAAAGCCCCCCAAATCCCCCAAAACTCCCCCAAAATCCCTGTAAGCCCCCCAAAATGCCCAAATCCCCCCAAATTCCCCCCAAATCCCCCAAATTTACCCCAAATTCCCCCCAAATCCCCAAATTTACCCCAAATTCCCCCAAAACCCCCAAATTTACCCCAAATTCCCCCAAATCCCCCAAATTTACCCCAAATCCCCCCAAAATCCCCCAAATGCCCCCAAGACCCTTACTTTCCCCCATAGGCCCCCAAAACCCCCAAATTTACCCCAAAACCCCTCCCCCATCCCCCCACCCCCCAGAAACCCCAAAACCCCTCAAATTCACCCCAAATCTGCCCCCAGCCCCCCCCTGTGGCTGCCCCCCGAGCACCCCCTGCGGGGCCTCTGCGACACCCTGGGGCTGCCCCCATACCAGGTACGGGGTCAGGGGGGCACCCATGGGTGCTGGGGGGGGGAGGGGCACCGGGGGGGCACCCATGGGTGCTTAGGGGGGCATTTATGGGGTGGGGGGGGAGTTTGGGACCACCCATGGGTGCTGGGGAGGGATTTATGGGGTCAGGGGGGGCTGGGGGGCACCCATGGGTGCTCAGGGGGGGATTTATGGGGTCGGGGGGGCACCCATGGGTGCTAAGGGCAGATTTGGGGGGAGTTTGGGGCCACCCATGGGTGCTAGGGGGGGGATTTATGGGTTGGGGGGGGGGCTGGGGGGCACCCATGGGTGCTCAGGGGGGGATTTATGGGGTCGGGGGGGGGTTGGGGGGCACCCATGGGTGCTGGGGGGGGATTTGGGGGGAGTTTGGGGGCACCCATGGGTGCTTGGGGGAGGATTTTTGGGGTCGGGGGGCACCCATGGGTGCTGGGGGTTGGGGAGAGGCACCAGGGGGGGCACCCATGGGTGCTGGGGGGGTTGGGGAGGATTTTTGGGGTCGGGGGGGGTTGGAGGGGGATTTATGGGCTCGGGGGGGCACCCATAGGTGCTGGGGGGGGAGGGGCACTGGGGGGGCACCCATGGCTGCTGGAGGGGGGATTTTGGGATGGGAGGGGCACCCATGGGTGCTAGGGGGGGTTGGGGGGAGTTTTGGGGGGATTTGGGGGAATGGGGGGGGTTGGGGGGCACCCATGGGTGCTCAGGGGGGGATTTATGTGGTCGGGGGGGCACCCATGGGTGCTGGGGGGTGATTTTTGGGGTGGGGTGGGGGTTGGGGGGAATTTATGGGGTCATGGGGGGCACCCATGGGTGGGAGAGGGTTGGGGGGCCACCCATGGGTGCTGGGGGGGGGGCTGGGGGGCACCCATGGGTGCTCAGGGGGGGGTTATGGGGGGAGTTTGGGGCCACCCATGGGTGCTGGGGGGGGGTGAGGGAGGAGGATTTACGGGGTCGGGGGGGCACCCATGGGTGCTGGGGGGGGATTTTGGGGGTTGGGGGGCACCCATGGGTGCTGGGGGGGGAGGGGCACCCATGGGTGGCGGGGTTGGGGGGCCACCCATGGGTGCTGGGGGGGATTTGTGGGGTCAGGGGGGGCTTTTAGGGCTTGGGGGGCACCCATGGGTGCTGGGGGGGGGGGGGCAGCACCCATTGGGGGGGGGGGGGCAGCACCCATGGGTGCCCCCTCCCCTCCCCTCCCCCCCCCAGCCCCCCCGGGAGCTGCTGCTGCGGGCGCTGCGCCTGCGCCGGGACCTGGCCCACAAGGGGGCGGGGCTTCCGCAGGCCCCGCCCATCCCGCCAGGTGAGTGGGCGGGGCTTTCCTCAGAGGCCACGCCCCCCCCTTTGGTAACTCCGCCCCCTTTGGTAACTCCGCCCCCTCCCTGTCCACAGTGGCCCCGCCCCCCGAGGAGGGATTGGCCGAGCTCCTGCCCCGCCTCCGCGCCCTGGCCAATCAGAGCCGGCGCCGCATCGAGGCCTGGCCCCGCCTCCAGGCACTCGTCAGCCAATGGTGAGTAGGGGGCGTGGCCACGATGCCTGTATAAGGAGAGGCCTCGAGGCCCCGCCCCTCACGGTGACGTCACCGCAGGTGGGAGCAGCCGGCGCAGTGGGTCCAGGCCACGCCCCCCGGCTCCGCCCCCTTCTCCCATTGGCTGCAGCGCTGGGCCCGTGCCACCCGCGGCCACGCCCCCTCCGGGCCACGCCCCCTGCCCGCGGTCACACCCACTCCGGAGGGGCGGGGCCAGGAGGAGCCACGCCCCTGAGGCGGGCGCTGCCATTGGCTCCGGGTGGGGGCGGAGCCGAGTGGGCGGGGTCACGTAAATAAAGGCGGTCCTGCTGTAACGGGACGTAAACAAAGCGGGTCCTACAATAACAAACGGGGTAAATAAAGTAGGGCCTACAATAACAGTGTGTAAACAAAGGGGGTCGTACGGTAATGGGACGTAAATAAAGCAGGTCCTACAATAACAAACATCATAAATAAAGTAGGGCCTACAATAACACAACGTAAACAAAGCAGGGCCTGCAATAACACCCTGTAAATAAAGGGGGTCCTACAGTAACACAATGTAAACAAAGGGGGTCCTACAGTAACACGATGTAAATAAAGGGGGTCCTAGAGTAATGGGACGTAAATAAAGCGGGTCCTACAATAACAAACATCGTAAATAATGTAGGGCCTACAATAACAGTGTGTAAATAAAGCAGGGTCTGCAATAACACAATGTAAACAAAGGGGGTCCTAGAGTAATGGGACGTAAATAAAGCGGGTCCTACAATAACAAACATCATAAATAAAGTAGGGCCTACAATAACACAACGTGAACAAAGTGGGGCATACAATAACAATGTAAATAAAGCAGGGCCTACAATAACACCCGGTAAATAAAGGGGGTCCTACAGTAATTGGACGTAAATAAAGTGGGTCCTACGGTAACACAATGTAAACAAAGGGGGTCCTACAGTAATGGGATGGAAATAAAGCGGGTCCTACAATAACAAACATCGTAAATAATGTAGGGCCTACAATAACAAAACATAAATAAAGCAGGGTCTGCAATAACACAATGTAAATAAAGGAGGTCCTAGAGTAATGGGACGTAAATAAAGGGGGTCCTACAATAACACAATGTAAACAAAGTAGGTCATACAGTAACAACATGTAAACAAAGGGGGTCCTACAATAACACAATGTAAACAAAGGGGGTCCTACAGTAATGGGATGGAAATAAAGCGGGTCCTACACTAACAAACATCGTAAATAAAGTAGGGCCTACAATAACACAGCGTAAACAATGGGGGTCCTACCATAACAAACATCATAAATAAATTAGGGCCTACAGTAACACAATGTAAATAAAGGGGGTCCTACAGTAACGGGATGGAAATAAAGCAGGTCCTACACTAACAAACACCGTAAATAAAGTAGGGCCTACAATAACAGAACGTAAATAAAGCAGGGCCTACAAGAACAAACACTGCCAACAAAGCAGGGCCTACAGCAACACCCCCATATTGGGAGACCCTACAATAACAACACCCCCCAGCGCTGTCGGTCCTACAATAACATCCTGTAATACCGTAGGCCCTACAACAACAAACAACCCCCATCCTCAATAACGTAGGCCCTACAATAACACCGCCATATTTGGAGGCCCTACAACAACACTCCCCAATCCTGTAGGCCCTACAACAACAATACCCCTGATCCTGTAGGCCCTACAACAACACCCCACAATATTGTAGGCCCTACAACAACAACACTCAGTCCTTAGGTCCCAGAGCACCACCCCCAAATACTGTAGGCCCTACAAAAACACCCCCCGGGAATACTGCAGGCCCTACAACAACAACAACAACTACACCCCACCCCCAATAACGTAGGCCCTACAACAACACCCCACAATATTGTAGGCCCTACAATAACACCCCCATCTTTGTAGGCCCTACAACAACACCCCCCGACCCTGCAGGCCCTACAACAACACCCCATAATACTGTAGGCCCTACAATAACACCCCACAATCACATAGACCCTACAATAACACCACCCCCCAATCCCACAGGCCCTACAACAACACCTCCTACTCGTGTAGGCCCTACAACAACAACACCCCGTAATCCTGTAGGCCCTACAACAACACCCTGGACCCTGTAGGCCCTACCACAACACCCCATAATACAGTAGGCCCTACAATAACACCCCACGATACTGTAGACCCTACAATAACAACACCCCCCAATCCCGCAAGCCCTACAACAACACCCCCTCCTGGTGTAGGCCCTACAACAACAACACCCTGTAATCCTGTAGGCCCTACCACAACACCCCCCGACCCCGTAGACCCTCCAACACCCCCCCATAATACTGTAGACCCTACAATAACAACACCCCCCCCCGCCCATCTCAGCAGGCTGCAGCCATCCAAAGTCCCAACAACCTTTATTGCGCCGCGCTCCCAGTCCCTCCCAGTCCCTCCCAGTCCCTCCCAGTCCCTCCCAGACCCCTCCCAGTCCCCTCCCAGTGCCTCCCAGTGCCTCCCAGTGCCCCCCCCCGGGCGCTATCTGAGGCCCAGCTTCTTCTTCTCGCGCTGCTTCTTGCGCACCACGTCCAGGTTGCGGTCCTTCCACATGCTCTTGCGCAGCTTGATCGGCCGGCTGCCCACGTACTTGCCTGCGGGGGGGGTACTGGGAGGGACTGGGAGGCACTGGGAGGGGCTGGGAGGGGGTTGGGGGGGACTGGGAGGGGATTGGGGGGGACTGGGAGGGGATTGGGGGGGACTGGGGGGGGTTTGGGGGGGCTGAGGAGGATTGGGGGGGGACTGGGGGGGGTTTGGGGGGGACTGGGAGGGACTGGGGGGAACTGGGAGACACTGGGAGGGAACTGGGAGGGACTGGGGGGCACTGGGAGGGGATTGGGGGGAACTGGGAGGGACTGGGAGGCACTGGGAGGAGATGGAAAGGGACTGGGAGGGAACTGGGGGGGACTGGGGGGCACTGGGAGGGACTGGGGGCCCTGCTGTCCCCATGACCCCAATGTCCCCAACACCCCCAATGTCCCCAAATGTCCCCAAAACGTCCCCAAATGTCCCCAAATGTCCCCAATGTCCCCAAAATCTCCCCAAATGTCCCCAAACACCCCAAATGTCCCCAACATCTCCAAATCTCCGTGGTGTCTTCAATGTCTCCAAACATCCCCAATGCCCCCAACACCTCAAACACCCCAAATGTCCTTGATGTCCTTGATGTCCCCAATGTCCCCAATGCCCCAAAATGTCCCCAAATGTCCCCAAAACGTCCCTGAAGTCCCCCCAAATGTCCCCAAATGTCCCCAACATCTCCAAATCTCCTTGGCGTCTCCAACGTCTCCAAACATCCCCAATGTCCCCAAATGTCCCTGATATCCCCAATGCCCCAAACACCCCAAAACGTCCCAAAACGACCCAAAACGCCCCAAATCACCCCAAACCGCCCCCCCCCAGGTTACCGTTCATCTCGCGCATGGCGCGCACGTAGTCGTTGGGGTCCTTGGGTGTCCCCAATATCCCAAACACCCCAAATGTCCTCATTGTTCCAAATGTCCCCAACACCCCCAATGACCCCCAAACCCCCAAAATGTCCCCAGAATGTCCCCAAAATCTCCCCAATGTCCCCAAAATGTCCCCAAATGTCCCCAAATCTCAACTATCCCCAAATCTCCGTGGTGTCTCCAACATCTCCAACACCCCAATGTCTCCAAATATCCCCAACACCCCAAGTGTCCCCATTGTCCCAAATGTCACTAATGTCCCCAAATGTCCCCAAAACACCCCAAATGTCCCCAAATCGCCCCAAAACGCCCCCCCCAGGTTACCGTTCATCTCGCGCATGGCGCGCACGTAGTCGTTGGGGTCCTTGGGTGTCCCCAACACCCCAAACACCCCAAACACCCTGAATATCCCCAATGCCCCCAATGTCCCCAAATGTCCCCAAATGTCCCCAAATGTCCCCAAATGTCCCCAAAATCTCCCCACATGTCCCCAAACACCCCAAATGTCCCCAACATCTCCAAATCTCCGTGGTGTCTCCAATGTCTCCAAACATCCCCAATGCCCCCAACACCTCAAACACCCCAAATGTCCTTGATGTCCCCAATGTCCCCAATGCCCCAAAATGTCCCCAAATGTCCCCAAAATCTCCCCAAACGTCCCCAAATGTCCCCAAATATCCCCAAATATCCCCGAATCTCCTTGATGTCTCCAATGTCTCCAAATATCCCCAACACCCCAAGTGTCCCCATTGTCCCAAATGTCACTAATGTCCCTGAATGCCCCCAAATCGCCCCAAATCACCCCAAAACGCCCCAAATCACCCCAAAACGCCCCCCAGGTTACCGTTCATCTCGCGCATGGTGCGCACGTAGTCGTTGGGGTCCCAATGTCTCCAATGCCCCAAACACCCCAAACACCCCCAACACCCCAAATGTCCCAAATGTCCCCAACATCCCAAACGTCCCCAAAATGTCCCCAAATGTCCCCAAACACCCCAAATATCCCCAAACACCCCAAATATCCCCAAACACCCCAAATGTCCCCAACTATCCCCAAATCTCCTTGGTGTCTCCAATGTCTCCAACAGCCCAATGTCTCCAAACACCCCAAACACCCCCAACGTCCCTGATGTCCCCAATGCCCCCAATGTCCCCAAACGTCCCAAAACGTCCCAAAACGCCCCAAATCGCCCCAAATCACCCCAAAACGCCCCCCCCAGGTTACCGTTCATCTCGCGCATGGCGCGCACGTAGTCGTTGGGGTCCTTGAAGGACACGAAGCCGTAGCCCTTGGTCTTGCCGCTGCGCTTGTCGCGGATCACCTTGGCCTTGAGGAAGGACGGGTAGCGCCCGAACGCCCGCGCCAGGATCTCGTCGTTCACCTCGTTGCCCAGGTCCCCGCAGAAGATGCGGAAGTCGTCTGGGGCGGGGGGGGACGGATGGGGACCCCGACCCTATAGGGGAACCCCCTGTGGCCCTATAGACCCCCCATCCCATAGGCATCGCGCCCCTGTGTCCATATATCCACCTGACCCTATAACCATAGCCCCTCTGTAACCCTATATCCCCTAAATCCTATATCCCAGTGACCCCACGGACCCCGACCCTATAGGGGATCCCCCCTGTGTCCCTATAGAGCCTAAACCCTATAGCCAAACTCCCCCTGTGGCCCTATATCCATCTGACCCTATAGCCATAGCGCCCCCATGGCCCTGTATCTCCTAAATCCTATATCCCAATGTCCTCATAGACCCCGATCCTATAGGGGAGCCCCCCTGTGTCCCTATAGACCCTAAACCCTATAGCCAAACCATCCCTGTGTCCATATATCCACCTGACCCTATATCCCCCCTGTGGCCCTATATCCCCTAAACCCTATATCCCTGTGACCCCACAGACCCCGATCCTATAAATACAGCCCCCCAGGGTCCCTATATCCACCTGATCCTATAACCAGAGCCCCCCTGTGCCCCTATAGACCCTAAACCCTATAGGCATAGTGCCCCTGTGGCCCTATATCCACCTGACCCTATAGCCAAACCATCCCTGTTCCCCTATAGCCCCTAAATCCTATATCCCAATGTCCTCACAGACCCCGATCCTATAGGGGAACCCCCCTGTGGCCCTATAGACCCCCCATCCTATAGGCATAGCGCCTCTGTGTCCATATATCCACCTGACCCTATAACCATAGCGCCCCTATGGCCCTATATCCCCTAAATCCTATATCCCAGTGACCCCAAAGACCTCGATCCCATAGGGGAAGCGCCCCCCCAGCCCTATAGACCCTAGACCCTATAGACACAGCCCCACAGTGTCCCTATATCCACCTGACCCTATAACCATAGCCCCTCTGTAACCCTATATCCCCTAAATCCTATATCCCAGTGACCCCACAGACTCCGACCCTATAGGGGATCCCCCCTGTGTCCCTATAGAGCCTAAGCCCTATAGCCAAACCATCCCTGTGTCCATATATCCACCTGACCCTATATCCCCCCTGTGGCCCTATATCCCCTAAACCCTATATCCCAGTGACCCCACAGACCCCGATCCTATAAATACAGCCCCCCAGTGTCCCTATATCCACCTGATCCTATAACCAGAGCCCCCCTGTGCCCCTATAGACCCTAAACCCTATAGGCATAGCGCCCCTGTGGCCCTATATCCACCTGACCCTATAGCCAAACCATCCCTGTGTCCCTATATCCCCTAAATCCTATATCCCTGTGACCCCACAGACCCCGATCCTATAAGCACAGCCCCTCCTGGCCCTATATATGCCCCCAGCCCTATATCTGTATCCTCATACGCCCCCGACCCTATATACGTAGCCCCCGTGTCCCTATAGGCACCAGGATCTCGTCGTTCACCTCGTTGCCCAGGTCCCCGCAGAAGATGCGGAAGTCGTCTGGGGCGGGGGGGGACGGATGGGGACCCCGACCCTATAGGGGAACCCCCTGTGGCCCTATAGACCCCCCATCCCATAGGCATCGCGCCCCTGTGTCCATATATCCACCTGACCCTATAACCATAGCCCCTCTGTAACCCTATATCCCCTAAATCCTATATCCCAGTGACCCCACGGACCCCGACCCTATAGGGGAACCCCCCTGTGGCCCTATAGACCCTAAACCCTATAGCCAAACTCCCCCTGTGTCCATATATCCGCCTGACCCTATAGCCAAACCATCCCTGTTCCCCTATAGCCCCTAAATCCTATATCCCAATGTCCTCACAGACCCCGATCCTATAGGGGATCCCCCCTGTGGCCCTATAGACACTAAACCCTATAGCCAAACTCCCCCTGTGTCCATATATCCACCTGACCCTATAACCATAGCGCCCCCATGGCCCTATATCCCCTAAATCCTACATCCCAGTGACCCCACAGACCCTGACCCTATAAGCACAGCCCCCCTGTGTCCCTATATCCACCTGATCCTATAACCAGAGCCCCCCCGTGCCCCTATAGCCCCTAAACCCTATATCCCAGTGACCCCACAGACCCTGACCCTATAGGGGAAGCCCCCCCCGGCCCTATAGATCCTAAGCCCTATAGCCAAACCCCTCCCGTGGCCCTATATCCACCTGACCCCATATCCCCCCTGTGCCCCTATATCCCCTAAACCCTATATCCCTGTGACCCCACAGACCCTCCCCCTGAGGCCCCGCCCCCTTAGGCCACGCCCCCTTAGGCCCCACCCCCTCCATCCAGCTGTTTTCCTCCCAGCTCCCACCACCATGACCCCACCCCCTCTGAAGCTCCTCCCCTCGAGACCCCTCCCCCTTTAGCCCCGCCCCTTAACACCCCGCCCCCTGAGGCCCCCTCTAGCTCCGCCCCCTTAAAGCCACGCCCCTTTAGGCCACGCCCCCTACCAGCATCCCACTCCAGCAGGCTGCGGTCCCCCCACCTAACACCTCCACCACCCCGCCCCCCCTGAAGCTCCTCCCCTCTAGACCCCGCCCACTTCATCCCCGCCCCTTAAAGCCACGCCCCCTGAGGCCCCTCCCCCTTTAGGCCACGCCCCCTTAAGCCCCACCCACCCCAGCATCCCACTGCAGCCGCCCAGAGTCCTCCCATCTGCCCCTATCACCCCGCCCCCTCTGAAGCTCCTCCCCTCCAGACCCCGCCCCCTTTATCCCCGCCCCCTGAGGCCCCGCCCCCCTTAAGCCCCGCCCCCTACCGGCATCCCACTCCAGCAGGCTGGGGTCCTCCCAGCTGCTGCCGGCGGCGGTGCGGATGCAGCGCTTCAGCCTCTCGGGCCGCCCCTTCTTCTTGTCCTCCGCCGCAGGCTCCGCCCCCACCTGGGCGGGGCCGGGACGCGTCACTCAGCGAGGACACGCCCCCCCCCCTTCCACCCACAGCCCCGCCCCCCCCCCGCGGGCTCCGCCCACTTTAGCCCCGAGGCTCCTCCCTCGCAACCTTGGGGTCCCACCCCTGTAATCACACCCCCCTTTGGCCCCGCCCCCCTTTGGCCCCGCCCCCCTTAGCCCCTCCCACCGTCAGCTCCGCCCCCATTTAGCCCCACCCCCTTTAACCCCGCCCCCTTTAGCCTCTCCCCTTTAGCCCCACCCCCTTTGACTCCTCTCCTTATAACCCTTGACCCTGCCCCCTTTAGCCCCGCCCCCTTTAGCCCCACCCTCCTTAGCTCCACCCCCTTCTAACCACGCCCATTTAACCCCCACCCCCTTTAGCCCCACCCCTCTAAGCCCCCATAACCCCACCCTAAAGCCCCGCCCCTTTTAGCCCCGCCCCTTCAACCCCACCCTTGTGGCCCCTCCCCCTTTAGCCCCTCCCCTTTAAGCCCCGCCCCCTTTAACCCTTGTAACCCCGCCCCTTTCAACAGGGCACCCCAAGCTCCACCCCTCCAAACCCCGCCCTCTTACAGCCCCACCCACCCCTTAAGCCCCGCCCCCTTTTAGCATCATCCCCCTTTAGCCCCGCCCCTTTCAGATCCTGTAACCCCACCCCCTTTAGCCCCACCCTGTTAGGCCCCTCCCCCTTTAGCCCCACCCCTCCCAAGCCCCGCCCCCTTTAGCCCCACCCCTTACAGTCCCCTTCCAACCCCGCCCCCTTCCAAACCCCGCCTCCTTTAGCTCCACCCCGTTTAGCCCCACCCCCTCTAACCACACCCCTTCTAGCCCCGCCCCCTCTGCCCACTGCAACCCCGCCCACCCCCGTTTAGCCCCGCCCCCTTTAGCCCCACCCCTTTAACCTCCCATAACCCCGCCCCTCCCCGAGCCCCAACCCCTCCAAGCCCCGCCCACCCCAACCACACCCTCGTAGCCCCGCCCCCTCCCAAACCACGCCCCCTCCAAGCCCCGCCCACCTCAACCACACCCAAGCCCCACCCGAACCACACCCCTTTAGCCACGCCCCCTCCTAAGCCCCGCCCACCCCAACCCACCATTGTAGCCCCACCCCCTCCCAAACCCCACCCCCAACCCCTGTAGCCCCGCCCACCCCATGCCCCGCCCCTCCAAAGCCACACCCCCCTCGTAGCCACGCCCCCTTCAACCACACCCCTGTAGCCCCGCCCCCCTCCCAAGCCCCGCCCCCTTTAGCCCCGCCCCCTCACCTCAGGCCCCAGGAAGGGCTCCTGGGGGCGTGGCCTCCGCGCGCGGGGCGGGGCCAAGTCGGGGGGGCCGCGGGGGCCGGGGGGGCCGCGGGGGGGGTCGGGGGGGCCCGGGATTGGCTCAGGCAGCGCCGGGGGCGGGGCCAAAGCGGCCGGGAGGCAGGGCCCAATCCGAGCCTCCTCGGGGGCGGGGCTCCGGGGGGGCGGGGCCTCGTCCTGTTGGGGGAGAGGGGAGGGGGGCGGGGTCAGGAATTGGCCACGCCCCCCTGAAATATGGGGGGTGGGGGGGCCCTGCTCCCATCTATGGGGCACTGGGAGCAACTGGGAGCTACTGGGAGCTACTGGGAGTCCCTCATCACCCCTCTGACCCAATTTCCTCCAAATTTACCCCAAAAATTGTCACCCCCCCACCCCAAAATATAAGTGGGGGGTGTCCCTGTTCCCATCTATGGTGCACTGGGGGGATACTGGGAGCTACTGGGAGCTACTGGGAGTGACTGGGACCCATCTGTGACCCAATTTTCCCCAAATTTATCCCAAAAATTGTCCCCCCCCCCAATCCCATAATACGGTGGGGGGGCACTGGGGGGGGGGGTCTTGACCCCATCTATGGGGCACTGGGAGCAACTGGGAGCAACTGGGAGCTACTGGGAGCTACTGGGATTCTCCCATCCACCTCCTCTGACCCAATTTCCTCCAAATTTACCCCAAAAATTGGGCTCCTCCCCCCTTAAAAATGGGGTCACCCCCCCCCAAATTAGCCCTAACCCCCCCATAACCCCCCTTAGCCCCACCCCCAACCCCCATAAACCCCACCCCCAAACCCCATAAACCCCGCCCCCAACCCCTTAAACCCCGCCCCCAACCCCTCAGGCCCCGCCCCCAACCCCCTAAGCCCCGCCCCCCGGCCCCAAGCCCCGCCCCCACCTGTCCCTTCCTGGGGGGGGCGCTGGGGGGGTGTCCCTGCTCCCATCTATGGGGCACTGGGGGGGCACTGGGAGCTACTGGGAGCTACTGGGAGCTACTGGGAGTCTCCCATCCCCGTCTGTGACCCAATTTCCTCCAAATTTACCCCAAAAATTGTCCCACCCCCCACCCCAAAATATAAGGGGGGGGGTGTCCCTGCTCCCATCTATGGGGCACTGGGAGCAACTGGGAGCTACTGGGAGCAACTGGGACCACCCCATCCCCTTCTGTGACCCAATTTCCTCCAAATTTACCCCAAAAACTGTCCCCCCCACCACCCCAAAATATGCTGGGGGGCGACTGAGGGGGGGGCCTGCTCCCTTCTATGGGGCACTGGGAGCAACTGGGAGTTACTGGGAGCTACTGGGACCCCCCCATCCCCCTCTGTGACCCAAAATCCCCCGAATTTCCCCCAAAAAGTGGGCTCCACCCCCCAAACAAAATCGGGACCCCCCCAAATCAGCTCCAACCCCCCCCATAAACCCCCCATAACCCCCCCCATAACCCCCCTTAGCCCCACCCCCAACCCCTTAAACCCCGCCCCCAACCCCTTAAACCCCGCCCCCAACCCCCATAAACCCCGCCCCAAACCCCTCAAGCCCCGCCCCCTCCCCTCTAAGCCCCGCCCCCACCTGTCCCTTCTTGGGGGGGGCGCTGGGGAGGGGTCCCTGCTCCCATCTATGGGGCACTGGGGGGGCACTGGGAGCTACTGGGAGTGACTGGGAGCTACTGGGAGCTACTGGGAGTGACTGGGAGCTACTGGGAGTCCCCCATCACCACTCTGACCCAATTTCCTCCAAATTTACCCCAAAAATTCTGCCTTCCCCCCACCCCAAAATATAAGGGGGGGCACTGGGGGGTGTCCCTGCTCCTGTCTATGGGGCACTGGGAGCAACTGGGAGTTACTGGGAGTGACTGGGACCCCCCCATCCCCCTCTGTGACCCAAATTCCCCCAAATTTCCCCCAAAACTGGGCCCCACCCCCCTTAAAACTGGGGCCAGCCCCCCCCAAATCAGCACCAACCCCCCCATAACCCCGCCCCCAACCCCTTAAACCCCGCCCCCAACCCCTCTAAGCCCCACCCCCAACCCCTTAAGCCCCGCCCCCAAGCCCCTAAGCCCCGCCCCCAACCCCCCAGGCCCCGCCCCCACCTGTCCCTTCTTGGGGGGGGCGCTGTAGACGGTGGGGGCGGCCTGGATGACGCTGGGGGTGGGGGCGGGGCCGGGGCTCAGCTTGGGGGCCCCCAGCACCGGGCGGGGGGGGGGCACCAGGGGGGACAGGGGGGGCACCGGGACCCCCGGACCCACCTGGGGGGGGGGGAGAAATTAATTAATTAGGGGGGGGGAATTAATTAGGGGGGGGGAAATTAATTAATAGGGGGGGGTTATAAATAAAGGGGGGGGGTTAAAATTAAGGTGGGGGGGTTAAAAAATTAATTGGGGGGGGTAAAAATTAATTGGGGGGGGTAAAAATTAATTGGGGGGGGGTAAAAATTAAATGGGGGGGGTAAAAAAATTAATTGGGGGGGGGTAAAAATTAATTTAGGGGGGGTAAAAAATTAATTGGGGGGGGTG
>NW_028180729.1:0-16238 GCF_964211825.1 Aythya ferina
TACCAGAGGGGAGGCTGGGAGTGCACAAGGAGCTGGTAGGGGACAGAAACAGGGCAGCTGTCTGGCCAAACTTGTCAAACTTGTCAAAGGGATATTGCATAGCATATAACATATGAACCATATGAACCATATGGTTCATGCTGAACCATAAGTATGAAGTGGATGGCTAGGATGAGGGGTTCAGGCTGCTACTCAGGAATGGGCTGGACATTTGTCAGAAGTTTGTGAGGAACTGCATTATGCATCACTTGCTTTCTATATTCTTTTTATTCTTATCATTGCTGTTGTTATTACCATTATTCCTTTTCTATTCTATTAAACTGTCTTTATCTCAACGCATGATCTTTTAACTTTTCCTTTTGTTTTTTTTTTGATTCTCTACCCCATCCCATTGGGGGTGGAGTTCAGTAGGGTGACTGAATGGCTGTGTAGTGCTTAGCTACCTGCTGAGTTAAACCACAGTACACATGAAAATAATTCCTTTCTTATTTATGTTATATGTATGATGAGTATACACTGAGGTTCTGTGGCCTGTATTATTTTGTAAAGAAACAGCAGGTAATCAGAATTGTTCCTTCTGGCTATATAGCAAGGGTACTTGTGTGTGTATTTAGTGAAAAGAAATTAAGAGTATAATAGATAGCATTTATTTATTTTATCATTCACTCACAATTGTAGTAGCTATAAATCAGCATTCTTATAGGCTCAGAACACATTTACTGTTAATAAATTTCCATTGTCATGCTGTTACACTGTGCCTGGATGGATTTGTATTTCCTCACTCAGATTTGGTATCACACCATCTTCCTAGTTCCCTATTTTGCAAAGTTATATTTCATTACATCTTGACATTTTGATGTTAGTTTCCAAAGTCTTACAATGACATCAGTTTCACTTGTTTTGCTTTTTGATTTTTACTCTGTGTATTTTCCTTTTAGTAATACTGTCTTTTATCATTTTCTGATATGAAGTCTCATATATTCATGACAGCTAAATTGAATATAATTTCCTTGCAAAATGTCAATGATATTCTAGAGGTAGCAATGATCAGTTTATTTTGAAACAAAGGTCAATACTTGTGAATTTTGTAGCTGTTTCATGATAGAACAGATGCGAGTATTTGAAGCAGTTAAATATATTGCATTTCCCTTGAATTACACTAGATGGCCTTCCGAATATATTTTGTCACTGTTCTTTACCGTTATATACGGAGTAGTGTGGTGTACATAGACATCAGACCCGGCATTTTACCTGTATTCTGCTCTGTACTAGTTATGACCCTTGTAAACCAAATTTTGAATATATCATAGATCTTAACTGTATCATCATTTTGGTAGTCTTTTTTTGTGTGTAGATGGTAGGATTTCTTTCTTTTAATCTTAAAACAGGGAGAGTGAACTAATGTTAGTGATTAATGTCTGTTGTAGCTAGAGGTGGATGATTTTCTAGAAAATTAAGTTGACAAAAAAGCTTTCAGTCTTGAATTTGTGAGTGATATTGACCAAAAATGTAAATAGAAAGATTTTTTTAGATTTTATCAGCTTTTTTTTTTTTTTTTTTTTTTTTTTTTTTTTTTTTTTTCTGAGCATGAATTACTACTTCTTGTCAAAGTAACATTTGGGAACTAAAGACATGTGAAAATCTATCTTCTACTTTCAGCCATAATTGTTGTTACTGTTCCTTGTTTCATTGATGAAAAGACCCTGTTGTTCCAACTTAACTCAATCCAAAGTGAAGCCCTTCTTCCCTCTTCTAGTTTGATGAGTTCAATTTCACTATTAAAACCAATATGTGAATAAACATCCCACTGAAATTACATGATCAGTAAGATGAAAATGGAACAGGTAGGGTTCATATAACCTGAAGGATTAAATTTGCCAACAGAGAATTTATATTTTCAGTGCAACAGGTAGTGCGGTTTACTTTGTAAATTTGAATCCCTGTGTCTCCCAATTACTAAATGTGGTTTGCAGTTTATGTAGTTTCTCATTTCTCATTGAAAATATCTTGTCAACGTGCTTGCAGGACATCTTATGCCCATATTTCCTTGCGTGCAAATCCTTTAGCATTTTTTTTACAAGGAGAGCCACTGCTGTTCAGTGCAGTATACTTTTTATTGAGTGTGTGAGGCAACTGCATTTGAAGAAAGTGGAAAGATTCCCATGGACCTGAGTGGAAAATGGATCAAAGCAACTATGGGGAACTAATCAACGCTGGACATATGCATGTTTATCATATTACAGTTTGTTCATGTCTAAGTAAATGGAGTACCATCAAACTTGCAAATCAATCTGTTTCCAAACATTTTCCCACTTCTCATATATTGACTGTATATATTGATAGTATGTATAAGTAAATCAGTGGTGACATTAGACATGTGCAGTCAGTGTATGAAGCTCCACACTTAATTTGGTTTCATGCTGGTTGAATTTTAATTTGAACTAACGTGTCCGATGGCCCTATGGGTAACAATTTGTGCCACTTTACTATGTCCGGGTTCTATGTGAAATAGTTTTAACATTCAGCTTATACAAGAAAATGGCAAAATGACTATAGGGAATTGAATCCCAGTCTAAGATGATGTGGAGACAATGCACGCATGAGCAGAAGGTGATGCAATATTTTACCAGCCTTCTGATTTCTGAAAGCTTCCAGTGACAGCTATGAAGTTCAAAGCAGAAATCCGGTGAAATTTTGATCGACTGTGACACCTGAAGAGACATGATCATGTCAGGAACTAGCTGGGCTGGTTTTATTATCACTTCATAGCTCTATATCTTGCACTTTTTTCTCTCTCTGCTTCTGTATACTTGTTTTTAAGTGTGAGGTCTAGTGAAATGCTGTTAATGTGAAAAAATGTTATTTACAACAATGTACTTTAAAGGCAGACCTCTGATGTCTTGTTTAATTTTGAAAAGGCTAGATTGCACTGGTTGAGGTAAGAATAAGGCTGTAGGAAGATTAGCTTTTGGCTCATTTGACTAAAATGTTGCCTCAAATTTGAAGTCTTCTGTAATATTCTTTTTCCCTCCCTCTTACCTTTTTTTAGGTAATATATATATATTTGGATGAACGATATCAGAAAAATAAACAAGTCCAGGGGACAAATTTGAGAGCTGGCACATGATTGATCATATCATTTATTTATTAGCACACAGTTGACATGCTGTGGGTGCAGGGTAGGCCACCATCTCTACCCTCTGAGGAGGGAAAGGAGAGCTCAAGGCATAATGTGCACTTTGCCGAAAAGCCAGGAAATGGACCCTGGCCCATTTTATTTAGTAGCAGACTACTTCAGGGATTTGGAAAAGATCCAGATCTTCTATTTTATTAACAAGTAACATGAATTCTTATGTGATACTTTCAAAAACTGTAATTTAAGTTGGCTGTTTCTGTCAACATACTTTCAAGGGCAAGAATATGACAAATAAGTAAAAAAGCTATCTAAAGAGATCTGGTTATTGTCTCATGCTCTTGAAGAAAAGTTGCAGATGAATGGCTATAGATAGTCTAAAACAAGATGGTTCTGGAAATAGCTCATAACAGAGCAGCTCATAACAGAGCAGTAAAATATTGCTGAGTATGTCAATGTGTTATATTTACACTTTGAATTTTTTTTTTTTTTTTAATTAAAAACTATAACAAGAGTCTATCTCTAATTTTTAAACGCTTTCTGATTTTTATGTAATTAAAGTGGCAGCTAGCTCCCAAGAATGACTCTTGGTCAGAACTCAAGTCTTATCAAATTAATTTCTAACCCCTTCTCCCTCTCTAACCTTAATGGATAGATAATTTTTGGCAGCACTGCCTTTCAGTAATTACTTTTAAACTTTTCTAAACCAATTTTCTAAACCATGGCGAGGTCAGGAAGGGGACCAGTAAAACCGCTGTATTGGACTTTCGGAGGGCTGACTTTGAGCTGCTCAGGACATTGGTTGGTGGAGTCCCTTGGGAGGCGGTTCTGAAGGGCAGAGGGGTCCAGGAAGGCTGGGCGCTCTTCAAGAGGGAAGTCTTAATGGCGCAGGAACGGTCTGTTCCCACGTGCCCAAAGACGAGCTGGCGGGGAAGAAGACCGGCCTGGCTCAACAGAGAATTGTGGCTTGATCTTAGGAGGAAAAAGAGGGTTTATAAGCTTTGGAAAAGTGGGCAGGCCACTAAGGAGGACTTTAAAGAAGTAGCGAGGCTGTGCAGGGACAAAATTAGGAAGGCCAAAGCTCATCTGGAGCTCAATCTGGCTACTGCCGTTAAAGATAACAAAAAACGTTTCTATAAATACATCAACACAAAAAGGAGGACTAAGGAGAATCTCCATCCTTTACTGGATGCGGGGGGAAACTTAGTTACAAGAGATGAGGAAAAGGCGGAGGTGCTCAATGCCTTCTTTGCCTCAGTCTTTAGCGGCAATACCGGATGTTCTCTGGATACCCAGTACCCTGAGCTGGTGGAAGGGGATGGGGAGCAGGATGTGGCCCTCATTATCCATGAAGAACTGGTTGGTGACCTACTACGGCACTTAGATGTGCACAAGTCGATGGGGCCAGATGGGATCCACCCAAGGGTACTGAGGGAACTGGCAGAGGAGCTGGCCAAGCCACTGTCCATCATTTATCAACAGTCCTGGCTATCGGGGGAGGTCCCAATCGACTGGCGGCTAGCAAACGTGACGCCCACGTGACGCCCATCTACAAGAAGGGCCGGAGGGCAGACCCAGGAAACTACAGGCCTGTCAGTTTGACCTCAGTGCCAGGAAAGCTCATGGAGCAGATCCTCCTGAGAGTCATCATGCAGCACTTGCAGGGGAAGCAGGCGATCAGGCCCAGTCAGCATGGCTTTATGAAAGGCAGGTCATGCCTGACGAACCTGATCTCCTTCTATGACAGAGTGACGCGCTGGGTGGATGAGGGAAAGGCTGTGGATGTGGTCTACCTTGACTTCAGCAAGGCTTTTGACACCGTCTCCCACAGCATTCTCCTCAAGAAACTGGCTGCTCTTGGCTTGGACTGGCGCACGCTTCGTTGGGTTAGAAACTGGCTGGATAGCCGGGCCCAAAGAGTCGTGGTGAATGGAGCCAAGTCCAGTTGGAGGCCAGTCACTAGTGGCGTCCCCCAGGGCTCGGTGCTGGGGCCGGTCCTCTTTAATATCTTCATCGATGATCTGGACGAGGGCATCGAGTGCACCCTCAGTAAGTTCGCAGATGACACCAAGTTAGGTGCGTGTGTCGATCTGCTTGAGGGTAGGAAAGCTCTGCAGGAGGATCTGGATAGGCTGGACCGATGGGCTGAGGTCAACTGCATGAAGTTTAACAAGGCCAAGTGCCGGGTCCTGCACCTGGGGCGCAATAACCCCAAGCAGAGCTACAGGCTGGGAGAGGAATGGTTGGAAAGCTGCCAGGCAGAGAAGGACCTGGGAGTGATGGTGGACAGTCGGCTGTATATGAGCCAGCAGTGTGCTCAGGTGGCCAAGAAGGCCAACGGCATCCTGGCTTGTATTAGGAACAGCGTGACCAGCAGGGCTAGGGAGGTGATCGTCCCCCTGTACTCAGCTCTGGTGAGGCCGCACCTCGAGTACTGTGTTCAGTTTTGGGCCCCTCGCTACAAGAAGGACATGGAGGTGCTTGAGCGGGTGCAGAGAAGGGCGACGAAGCTGGTGAGGGGCCTGGAGAACAAGTCCTACGAGGAGCGGCTGAGGGAGCTGGGCTTGTTCAGCCTGGAGAAGAGGAGGCTCAGGGGTGACCTTATTGCTCTTTACAGATACCTTAAAGGAGGCTGTAGAGAGGTGGGGGTTGGCCTGTTCTCCCACGTGCCTGGTGACAGGACGAGGGGGAATGGGCTTAAGTTGAGCCAGGGGAGTTTTAGGTTAGATGTTAGGAAGAACTTCTTTACAGAAAGGGTTGTGAGGCATTGGAACAGGCTGCCCAGGGAAGTGGTGGAGTCACCATCCCTGGAAGTCTTCAAAAGACGCTTAGATGTACAGCTTAGGGATATGGTTTAGTGGAGGGCTGTTAGCGTTAGGTTGGAGGTTGGACTCGATGACCTTGAGGTCTCTTCCAACCTAGAAAATTCTGTGATTCTGTGATTCTGTGATATGTTGGTTTCAGAAAGAAAAGGTTAAGGTCTTCTTGGTTTTACTATCTTTTTTTAGAACCAGCTCCTGGTCAAAATATGGGGATTCCTGAAATTATGCCTTTTCAAGGGAAAAGACAGAGCTGGTTTTGAAGCATCCCACTCTATGGAACATGGCAGGTTGTAAAAAGAGATTGAACAAAACATCCAACATGATAAGTGATGCTCAGAATAACACCCAGACAGTTATAAATCGTATGTTTCAGTTCTTGTATTGAACAGAACTAGGATTGTATGGAGATTGTATTGAGACAAAATTACTTCACATCTACCATCTGTGTGGCTTTTTGATCCTTTTTTGAATCACTGTCACAACTGTCTGTCTGTTATGATTTGTTTTATCCTTAAATTGTAGGTGTTTTGGAACAGCATTTTGTTCAGTGTTTTTATAGTGACTGGTATAAATGGCTTGTGGTCCGTGACTATGAACCAAATTAAACAGCAATTAAAATAATATTAATACATCATCTAGGCCATGGAGCTGATCAAATCTGTTGCTTGTCTTACTCAAAGAATCAACAGTAAATTTCTATACTGTGTATTCATAGGTATCCATGCCATATTTCTAATTGTAACAGCTATGAACTGTAATATATATATATATTTAATTCAATATTTCTCAGCTGTATAATATTCAATAACATTAACCTAAACATTGTCTGCTGTAGTAAAGCAGTCTTCCTCAAGTGCCAGCCTAGTCAGATCTGGTCCTATGTGGAATAGGGATACAACTCTGAGGTGTACCCACTTCTAGTACTCTTAAACTATGTCTACCCTACTGCAGCAGTGACATTTTGAAATAGTTGGGGCTAACCTTATCATCCTATAGTTCTCACTCTCTTACCCTGCGTGTACCCACACACATGAAAATAGCCAAACTAGTCTTGCTTCTCAAGCCTCAGAGAATCTCAATGCCACTAGTCCTTACACTTGCTGTATTTTTTATTTTCTTTTTTAGACCTTCCTTGGTGAAAGTTGTTGGGATTGGGAGTACTGCCAGCAAAGAATGCTGGAGGAGATGTATGGTCTCATCCTTGAACAAACTATCTTCTTCTGTTCAAACCTGGCAGAAGTATAAGTAGAAAACTTTAGAGATGGAATCTTATTCACAAGATCAAAGCAGATCTTGGGTGAAGTCCTCCTCTTATGCCCCACAGTAATTTCAAAAAACAACACTCCTAACTTTTCCTTATTTTTTTCTCCCTACCCTCCACCTTTCCATGGAGTGAATGAACTTACTGGAGAAAGTTCTACCTCATTCTCTTCCTTCTGCCCTGGACTGGACCTGGAAGTCCAGCTCAGGGTCCCTGGTCCTGGCCCTGCCTCTGAATTTTTACTTTCTTCATCTTTCCAAGAATGCTATTTGAACTTTTTGCTAGAGCTTGAAGGCATTAGCACAGTGTTTAGAATGCACATCCACAGAGAGACAATTGATATTTCCCTTGGCTCTGGAAATTCTGTAGGATGAACCATGTCCCTGCACCCAGAAGTCAGTCTCAAAGAAGCAGGACAGAAAAGAGTGAGTGCTGCCTGTCAGCACATTGTCAGTAGGACAGAGGAATGCTGACTGCCATAGGACACGCATAAGTGGAATGTTCTGTGGATTATAGACCATATTCAAATCCAGAACAGCCCCCTTCCAATGGCTAATAATGCAATTTCAGTAATGGTTTCTCAATGGTTTCTCGGTTTTCGTACTGACTTTTATCACACTAAACACTGAACAAAAACAATTGAATGGGCTGTTGTGCATTGTAGACTTGAGAGGTAGTTATAGTTGAATTTGTGAATAATTACTGTGAGATAACTTTCATATAACAAACTTATGAATTTTGAATCAGACCATTATAAATTTGTTCACTTAAAATTTCATTGACACCTATCACCTAGAAACTCCATTCTTTACAGTTACCTGAAACAGCACATATCACAGCAAAAATTGGAACACATTTCACACTCCTCTTAGAGGTTTCTAAGAGCATCTCTTTCAGGGCAGATTTTGCTATATTCACTCTATTTGAGCCAAAGCATGTGGCCCAGTCATGACCAAGATATGACAGTGAGCTCTTCTGGATGCAGATCCCAGCTGTTTTTTGCCCATGTTTCACACCACCACCAGCAGACAGTCTGGGTTTGTGTGGCTGAGGAAATAAGCCTGAGAAAAGAGCTGGAGCTCAGGCCTGGACCAGAGCAGTTATGCAGCTCAGGGCATGGATGGTGAGAGCATATATCCCCACAGCGTATACACAAAGTGAGATCAAGTTTGTCTGCAAAGCATGCCTAGCTTTGCTCTCACAACTCCTTCTATCTGTTATCCCACTAGACCTAGGTGGGAGATCATGACAGTGGTTGATTAAAGTGATTCCAAGATAACATCTTCAAAACAAAGCATTATTTATTCATCCAAGAAGTTCTATAACAGGGAGCAAAAGGATAAAATAAAACCAGACCAATTCACGTGGGGCTTACCTTTATAAAAGTCTTTTTCTTTTTCTTTTTCTTTTTCTTTTTCTTTTTCTTTTTCTTTTTCTTTTTCTTTTTCTTTTTCTTTTTCTTTTTCTTTTTCTTTTTCTTTTTCTTTTTCTTTTTCTTTTTCTTTTTCTTTTTCTTTTTCTTTTTCTTTTTCTTTTTCTTTTTCTTTTTCTTTTTTTTTTCTTTTTCTTTTTCTTTTTCTTTTTCTTTTTCTTTTTCTTTTTCTTTTTCTTTTTCTTTTTCTTTTTCTTTTTCTTTTTCTTTTTCTTTTTCTTTTTCCTTTTCTTTTTCTTTTTCTTTTTCTTTTTCTTTTTCTTTTTCTTTTTCTTTTTCTTTTTCTTTTTCTTTTTCTTTTTCTTTTTCTTTTTCTTTTTCTTTTTCTTTTCCCTTTTCCTTTTCCTTTTCCTTTTCCTTTTCCTTTTCCTTTTCCTTTTCCTTTTCCTTTTCCTTTTCCTTTTCCTTTTCCTTTTCCTTTTCCTTTTCCTTTTCCTTTTCCTTTTCCTTTTCCTTTTCCTTTTCCTTTTCCTTTTCCTTTTCCTTTTCCTTTTCCTTTTCTTTTTCTTTTTCTTTTTCTTTTTCTTTTTCTTTTTCTTTTTCTTTTTCTTTTTCTTTTTCTTTTTCTTCTTCTTCTTCTTTTTCTTTTTCTTCTTCTTCTTCTTTTTCTTCTTCTTTTTCTTTTTCTTTTTCTTTTTCTTTTTCTTTTTCTTTTTCTTTTTCTTTTTCTTTTTCTTTTTCTTTTTCTTTTTCTTTTTCTTTTTCTTTTTCTTTTTCTTTTTCTTTTTCTTTTTCTTTTTCTTTTTCTTTTTCTTTTTCTTTTCTTTTTCTTTTTCTTTTTCTTTTTCTTTTTCTTTTCTTTGAACCGCAGTGGTTAAGTAAGCTATAGTCTGAAAAGTTGAAGAGCGGCTGAAGGGGACAGATGCTGGCAATGTAACACTTTGATAAATAAACATATAATGCACAGATCTAGAAGCTTACCATGTGGTAAGCTTAAAGTTTTACAGTGGCATTGAATGCTCCTGTCCACTCAGTCAGACACATCAGAACTTATCCCTGTCTTGTGCAATGGGCATGAAAGGAATCTGATGGTCAGTTCTCTCTCCCTTTCTGTCTTTGACTTTTGGTAGAGATTTTTTATAGCACAGGAGTTTTGGCATGTGTGGCTGTTTACCTGCTCTCCTCAACAGTCTTGAGTGGTCCACTCTTTCTACCAGTCTCACATTATCTTTGTGCCTTTATGTAGAAGGATACGTCAACCACTGGAAGCATTATTTTGGATACTCATGATGAATGCTGGCATTTGTTGTAATGCTGCATCTGGACATATCATTCAGTGGTATATTAAAACAATGGTCTGAAGCAATGGAAGTACCTGTTCTCCTGTTACATTGTACCTATATACAAAGCTATGATTGTTGGCTGTCTGGTTACTTTTCTGTATATGTGACCAGCACATCCTTAGGAATATATGCTTAGATTAACAACCAGAGACTTTGACATGAGGACAGCAGCAAGCTGGTGAATGGAGCTGCATGTATCAACCATAAAAATACCATAAACAAAACTTTTGCTTTTTGAAATGAGTCTTCTTCCATCTTGTCCATCTACTACTGCTGTAAGCATAGAGCTACATGTAAGCTAGAGGACAGCATGGCAGCGATTGTTCTCTGTTCCTAAGATTGTGGTTAGGATTACATATGTGTGTTTAACATCTTTTCCTCATCACAACAGAGCAAATCCATCTAATCTGCTTCTTGGTAGTAATCCCGTGGTGAATCCTTTTTCACTGTTATTTTCCAAGCTAACACTGAGTGACTGGCATGGCATGAGCCAAATCTGTGCTAGGAAACCTGCTAACAATTAAACAGTACAGTACAGCACAATAATGCTCAAGTCCATTACTTTGCAAAGTGTACTGTAGGTGCTCTGTTTACTCTACTATGGATGACCTAGAGTCCCTAAACCTGGAGCAATCTTGAGTTAGAGAGATGGAGCTGTTGATAAAGCCCTGCCATGAAGGGCCCCTGCTCTAGCATTTGTTACCCCACTGTTGTGCATCATCCTGACAGCAAATACAGGAAGGGGTTTCTGAAAGAGCTGGGTGGCTGCCATAGCAATGTAGTTTGCAGGGGAGATTGCTGTGTTCTGCTGGCTGTGTGATCAAATGGGTTTTTATTAATTTGAGCAGAGTCTAACAACAGTGTGTTTCCTTCTCCATCCCAAACACAAAACTCTGCCATTGGAAGGTCTCTGTGTTTTAAATAAAATCTGTGGTGCTTGTTTAAATAAACAATTGAAAAAGAATTAAGATAGCCACTGATACTCTGCTGCTTTAATAGAGACAGATAGAGAGGATAATTTTGTACATGTTTGAAGTGACTAAATTTAATTAGAAGTTTAACATTTTTAAATAACTAAAAGAACAACTACATAGGGAAGAAAATAAACAGATGGAACCAAAACTATAACACTGAAATGATCACTAAATTTGTTACTGCTCTCAGTACATTTCTTTGAGTGTTCAAGATGTTTATTCAGGTATTGAGCACACCAGGTATTTAACATCCCCTTAGAATAAATAAAGTGCAATTAATAGTTTAATAATATTTTATTACTCTTCCATTTCAAATACATGCAGGCTGTTAGCGTTAGCGTTAGGTTGGAGGTTGGACTCGATGACCTTGAGGTCTCTTCCAACCTAGAAAATTCTGTGATTCTGTGATTCTGTGATTCTTAAATATCTTAGATCTTGCATCCTTATCAGTATTTATTGCAGTAGTACATAAAATTTACATGTATTTATCACATTTATATTACAATGTAGCCATTTCTTTTAGATTTTTTTCTGAGTCCTCCATTACTTGTAGGTATTTGTTTTGCTTTTTGCTTTAGAGAACAGCTATTTCTGTGCTCAAAATTTCCTTGATGTTTTTAAGATATTTATTTTGGAGACTATTTGTCTATTAGCAGGAAAAGAATTAGAAGCAATTAAGCAAAGTCTTTAGTTGTCTGTAGTGGAATGATGGTAGTCTTTTACCACTAAGGAAAAGACAGTGTAATGGACTGACATGGAAAAGTCTTGGTTAGACTCCCTGTGGGTCCAAAGCAGGTTTTTTCCATTCAGACAACCTATTGACAACCTAACAGACATCTATTGAAAGTGGTCCCTGGTTGGAAATAGTAACTGGCCCATGCTGTTAAACTGTACCCAAGAATTGTTTGGGTGACCTCATGTCAGCATGGGCCAAAAGTCTTGGGATAAAGTGTCTGGGACTTTTCAGTTTTCTCTGGTACTGTTTAATTTCTCAGTATAGGTATAATCTGAAGTTACCATTTCTTTCCCCATTGGCCTGCTACCATCAATAAAAGGGTGTCAGTAATTTTATCATGATAACAAATGGTTAAGATTATGACAAATACTCATATTTCTCCTTACAAACCAGAAAAGGTATGCACGTTTCATGTGCATATGGGCAGTCATATGGGCTAAAATGCATCTGTTCTTTTTCTATCATGTCTCTGTATGCCGGTGTGCCTCTTTCAGGTTGACAACACAGTGCCCTAAAATGTAATTCTTCTTGATAGAAATTGATGATACACACTGTGATTTTAAAGCCTTTTGAAAAACTGTCTATTTTCTGGTGCAAGAAGGACCTGTCTTTCATAAAGATCTGAGTTGTCATTTTCTTCATGCTCTCTGATGCTTTATTTCAAGCACATTTAACTTTTTTATAATGCCATTTCTGAAATACCTGTACTTTACTGGATCCTTTTGTTTCTGAAACACTCAGCTAAGATTACATTTGTTTGTTTCGTTTTCTTCCACCAGTGCTGGTAATGTCTGATCTTTCAGCTTTTTGTATATTTAATAAGTATGTTATTGTATATTTAATTAAAGAGAAGTTCTGCTTTGCCATAAGTTTTCAGGAGTTTACCCAGAAAAGCTTTTGGATAAATGCCCCTATTCTAGTTACACTGAAATTCCTTCTACTCTGTCTCTTCTGAACAATTTTCTAATGTACAGTCCACAGCACTTATTTATATATTTTAGGTAGATACGTCTAATGGAGAGTCCATCACTCCAGCTCTTCTTGGTGGCTCTACAAATGTGTGGTAGAACTCACTCACTCACTTGGCACTAGCAGTATGCTAACATGATTAGAGTCTCCAAAGCTGTATAATCATGTTAGCATGCTACTAGTGCCAGGGCTGCTGTGCTCTGCCATACCAAGAGGCTTCTGATTTGATGATATTAAGAGAGAAAATTCACTGCTTCTCTTGAGGCAGTTGTTCCATTCATTAGCCACCTTCATTTGTAGAAATATGCTTCTTGTTTCTAATTTAAATTAACGTGCTTTGACTTTAAGTCATCACCCTGTTTCCCTTTGCTTAAGCATTTCAATGTCTGGAATTTTTCCTGTACTCTAATGTTGTAATCAGATGTCTCCTCTCAGTCTTTCTGTCTTCTGAGGCATTTTCTCCAGAGCTTAAATAATTTTAAAAACACTTTTAACATCCTTTATACATGGGGATCTGGAAACTTTATAGTTGTATTCGGGCATAAAATTACCTCTTTTATTGTCTATTTTAATTTTTAAAGACAGATGAAATCTGTTTCACAGGAATGCCTGTTTTGGAGATGAGGACAATGCTCAACATCCAAGGTCAAGGACAGATTTAATTATTCATTTTACACAGAAGACTTAGGGTCAGGCTTCTGGCTCTAGGACTGGATGGTCTCTAAGATGGAACATCAAAGAAGGTGGCACCTGTAATTTTTCATTTGTTGTCAATTATATCTATTATAGTATCTGTGGAATAAGACATGGTTACTATGACTGGAAAGTAAGAAATCTAGCATGTAGGTATACATATATTTAAGAAAAAAAAACGACTGGTACTTGTCAGCTACAGACTGGTTAATGTTGCCTTAATAATATGCAGTATTTTGGAACAATTACAGAAGTGAAGAACTAGGGATGAGGAAGTAAATAACAAATGAGATAAGACACAACATGGCTTTACCAAATACAGAATGTGTGAGACTAATGTGATACTTTCCTCAGAGAAAATAACTGATTTTCCAGACAAGTGAACTGCAGCAGATCTCATCTATCTAGAATACAATGCAGTCTTTGAGTATAGTGCATCATGCAAGGTTATCAGTTCAAGAGCAGAAGCTGAGGATTAATATAAATAATATTATGAGTATAAAGATCTGGATGAAAAAAATAAGGCTACACTGCGTGAAGCTGAAAGGGAAGCTGTTGAGTTGGAAGGAGGTCATTGCATGGTAATTTCTCAAATATCAGTCTTTGGACCATTTTATTTAATATTGTCATAAATAAAATGGGTAGAAGTAGACAAGTGCCAGTAAAGCTGACTAAGGTCACTAAGACCTTAACAGAAATGAGGATCAGAATATAATTTGGTAGGAAAACTGAACGACCATGAGGACTGAGAGTAAGAGTATTATTAGGAAAAAGTATTAATATCACAGGTAACAAGGTCACAAATTAGGGAGTGAAAATTGCTAAACTTGGCTCTTCGTCTATAGAAGGCAGGGAATAAAATGTGTGTATATATGTGGGCATGAAAAGAGCAAATACTACTGAAGCACATTATGAGTAAAGTATTTCTAGTGGAGGTAGGGAGGTACTTGTCTCATAAGGCCTCTGAGCCTTTGTGCTCAGAATTGAGAAAGATATAATTATAAAATTGGGACAAATGGAAAGAAATATTATTAAAAGTCAGGAAATTATTCTTTGAGGAGAGGGTGGAAAATAAGGCTGTCTTGCTTAGTCTTGCAAAATGGAGACTGAAAAGGGTACAATTAATCATCAGTGGGGGAAGGGAGATGCATTTGATTTAAATTAGTGTTGGCACAAGGATATAAATTAGTTTAAGTAGGAAACTAGAACAAACCTAGAGTGTTTTTTAGGTGTTGGTGTTGTCTTGTGCTTTTTTTTTTTTTTTTTTTTTTTAATAGAAAAGATTCTGTTATAGGTTGCCTTTATTAGCAGATAACTAGAGTTGAAGATTCAGGAGGTCTCTTGAGCATGATGTCATGCTTAATGCCTTACATTTTGGTGCTTATTGTCCTCATTTTGAGAAGAGCACATCTGATGCTTTGTTCTCTGAGAAATTGTTTTGGTTTGGATAACGACTGTTCATAAACTTAGGTCTGAAGTGGTTGCCCAAGCTCACACACAGGGCATGCTGCAGGTTTTAAATGTTAACTTTCAAAATCTTAGATGCCCATCTTCAGCATACAACTATCCTTTCATCTTTTCATTTACGTTTCAGTCTTAATTTACCTAACACAACACTTTTCTAGCAATAACCTATGCAGAAAATTTGGAAGGTTTGGCTTTTGTCTATTTTTGCTATGTAACAAAATCTACGGTACATATCTTACACAAAATAGTTATTGAAAGAAAAATGGATATTGGTTTACAGTACAGTGAGGAATTACTCTAGTTACCATGTAGGAACATGGAAGTGTGTACATAAGAATTAACAAAGTGTTCAGTAATTGATACGTTTTAGTGAATCTAAGGTTTTATTATTGTCATTAATGAATGTACTGTTTTTAAATTTTTTAAATTAGCTGTTCAAAAATAATTTTAAAAGCCAACAAAAACAACAATGGCATATTAAGTTTATATTATGATAAAACAGGCAAAAATATGCTCAGTTATTAAAATGGGTGATCCCTGAAGCTGGTGTTATGCCTCTCCTTTTCCGTAAGACAGGGAAGAGGGTTGCTCAAGCACTGGAAGTTATTTATGAAGTCAGCTTTGTATATTCTACTTTTAAAACCCATCTTGCTTTACATGGGAACGTTCAGTGAGTAACTAAGACTAAGGTTATAAAGGCTTTGGAGGTCAGCATTAGGAGACTTCAGAGTAAGTTAAAAACTCACCCTTCACACAAAACTGAAAATTTGAGTTTTACTGACTGAGTAATAGGGATGTTGCAAAAAATGCAGGAGCTGAATCTACATTTCTCAGATCAATAGTAAGCACAGAATTATTCATTTTTCTATTTGCTCAGTTAAGTGCTGATATACAAACTTGAAAACAAAATAATTTTAAAATTAATAAAAAGGAGCTGGAACTTTCAGTCTCTGTTGTTCTCTGCTTAAGTAGGCAGAAAATTAACCCACTTGTTCTATTTTATCTCAGACCTTTTACTTTAAAGACAACATGTAGTTCCCAAAGTTAGTCATTAACTGTGTCCTGATAAGTAAAATGCTATGTAATCCCAAAGTAAATCTGTGCCCAACCAGTTCAGACAGCCTAATGTCAAATTTCTAGGTGCTCCACCTGCCAGCAACTGCAATACATAAACTACTGCTGCATAATGATGTAGAATAAGTGCAGGAGGAAGTAAAATGTACCTCCACTATTCTTAAGCATCTGTTGGAAATTTGCTGGACGGGGACGGAACTTTTCTTCTTGGACTGAAGACTAAGAACAAAATATTAGGGTCTGTTTTTATCAGATCATATGAAAATTTCATGTGTAGTGTTTAAAATAAAATACCAAAATTGTCTAAAGCTATTTACATTTTGAAAACTGATAGGTAATTAATTTAGTGAAGGATTCCATGCTGTTTCCCTTGCAATAAAAAATAAAGCAAAAC
>NW_028180728.1:0-16201 GCF_964211825.1 Aythya ferina
CGTTTTAGCCCCATTTTCACCCCATTCCCACCCTGTTTCACCCATTCCCGTCCCGTTTTGCACCCCTTCACCCCCTTTTTGGGGTATCCTTTTTTTGGGGGGGGTCCTTTTGTGCTCTGTTTTGGGGGGGTCCCTTTTGGACTCTCTTTTTGGGGGGGTCCCTTTTAGGATCCCTTTAGGGGTCTCCCTTTGTATCAGCGTGTGGGCATCCCACCGCCCGTTTTAGCCCCATTTCACCCCATTCCTGTCCCATTTCGCACCCGTTCCCCCCCTTTTTGGGGTTTCCCTTTTTGGGGGGGTGCTTTTGATGTCTATTTTTGGGTGGTGTCCTTTTGGACTCTCTTTTTGGGGGGGGGTCCCTTCTGGGGCTCCCTTAGGGGTCTCCCTTTGGGTATCAGCGCGTGGGCATCCCACCGCCCATTTCAGCCCCGTTTTCACCCCATTCCCGCCCCGTTTCACCCCATTCCCGCCCCGTTTCTTGCCCCTTCCCCAAATTGACCCCCCCCGGCCCCCCCCAGGGGCAACACGCCTGAAGAACATCGAGAAGGAATGCAACGCCAAGATCATGATCCGCGGCAAGGGCTCGGTGAAGGAGGGCAAGGTGGGCCGCAAGGACGGCAGATGCTGCCGGGCGAGGACGAGCCCCTGCACGCGCTGGTCACCGCCAACACCATGGACAACGTCAAGAAGCGGTGGAGCAGGTCCTGGGGGGGGTCCCGGGGGGGTTTTTGGGGTCTTTACGGGGTGCTGAGGGTGTTTTTCCCCCCCAGATCCGGAACATCCTGAAGCAGGGCATCGAGACGCCCGAGGACCAGAACGACCTGCGCAAGATGCAGCTGCGGGAGCTGGCGCGGCTCAACGGCACGCTGCGCGAGGATGACAACCGGTGGGGGCTCGTTAGCACCCCCAGACTAATTAACAGCCCCCCCCGGACACTAATGAGCCCCCCCGTATCCCAATGAGCCCACCCAGAGCCCAATGAGCCCACCCAGAGCCTCACAGGATCCCCTCAACCCTTACCAAACTGCCACACCTCCTCACCAAGTCCCCCAGACCCCTAATTAACCCCCCCTCTCTGACCCTAATTAATCCCTCTAGATGCTAACGAGCTCCCTGTACCCTAATGAGCCCCCCCAGAGCTGAATGAGCCCCCCAGAGCTGAAGGAGCCCCCCTGTACCCTAATGAACCCACACAGACCCTCAACAACCTCACAAAGCCCCCCCCCAGACCCTAATGAACCCCTACCCCCTGACCCTAATTAACCCCCCAGACCCTAATTAATCCCTCTGGACAATCAGGAACCAGCTCAAACCCTAATTAATCACCCCAGACCCTAACGACACCCCCCAACCCTAACGAACTGCCCCTCACCCTAATTAAGCCCCCCATCTCCTAACCAAACCTCTAACCCCCTAATTAACCCCCCCAGACCCTAATGAACCCAACACCTCCAGCCCCTAACGAGCCCCCCCACCTCCTCACAACCCCCCCAATCCCTAATTAACCCCCCAGACCCTAACGAACCCTAACCCTAATTAACCCCCACCCTTATTATTCCCACTGCCCCCCCCCCAATCAGCTTTGCTACCCCCCAGCACCCCCCAACCAACCTCCCTCTCCCTCAGTTGCCCCCCCAGTTGCCCCCCCGTGCTAATTACCCGCTAATTACTGCTAATTACCCGCAGGATCCTGCGGCCGTGGCAGAGCACGGAGACGCGCAGCATCACCAACACCACCGTCTGCACCAAGTGCGGGGGGCCGGGCACATCGCCTCCGACTGCAAGTTCGCCAGGTGGGACCCCCCCCAAAAAAAAAATGGGACCCCAACCCCCCCCCGGGACCCCTTGGGACCCCCCCAGAGCCTCCCCAAACCGGGGGGGCACCATTTTGTGCCCCCTTCCCCCTCTCAGCCTCACCTCACTGCCCCCTCTCCCCCCATAACCCCCCAATCCTTACCCCTGGCCCCCCCAAAACCCCCCTGAGACCCCCCCAAAATCCTCCAGGCCCCCCCCCGGACCCCCCTCAGACCCCCCAAATGGGGGGGGGTCACCACTTTATGCCCCCTTTCCCCCCTCACCAACACTTCCGTGCCCCCTTCCCCTCCCGCATCTGTGCCCAGACCCCCCTGGGACCCCCTTGAGACCCCCCTGAGACCCCCAAACCCCCCCAACCCCCCAAACCGGGGGGGGGGCCACATTTTACCCCCTTCCCCCCCCATTTCCCCTTCCCACTCCCCATCCCCACCCCCTACGCCCCCCACACCCCCTCCCCGTGCCCCCCTCGCCCCCCACACCCCTCCCTCCCCCCCCCCACGCCCCTCCCCGCCCCCCCCCTCACCCCGTACCCCCCGCTGACCCCCCCGTTGCCCCCCCAGGCCGGGGACCCGCAGTCTGCGCAGGACAAGGCTCGCATGGACAAGGAGTACCTGTCCCTCATGGCCGAGCTGGGCGAGGCGCCCGTCTCCGGCAGCGCCAACGCCGCCCACACCAGCAGCCCCCTCTCCAGCCGGGGGGGGGGCACCCAGCCCGCCAGCCAGCCCCCCCCCGTGAGTAATGAACCCCCCCGGGCCCCCCGTGCGCTCCTTTTAATTAATTAATCCCCCTAGTTAACGCTGCCCCCACCAGCAGCCCACTCTACAGCTTGGGGGGGGGCACCCAGCCTGCCAGCCAGCCCCCCCCCGTGAGTAACGACCCCCCCAGACCCCCCCACGCGCTCTTTTTAATTAATTAACCCCCCCAGACCCCCACCCATACTCCTTATTTAGTTAATTAGCCCCCCTAGTTAGCACTACCCACACCAGCAGCCCCCTCTCCAGCCGGGGGGAGGCACCCAGCCTGCCAGCCAGCCCCCCCATGAGTAATGACCCCCCCATGTACTCATTTTAATTAATTAACCCCTCCAGACCCCTCCCGTTTAATTAATTAACCCCCCAGACCCCCACCCATACTCCTTACTTAATTAATTAGCCCCCCCTAGTTAGCACTACCCACACCAGCAGCCCCCTCTCCAGCCGGGGGGAGGCACCCAGCCTGCCAGCCAGCCCCCCCATGAGTAATGACCCCCCCATGTACTCATTTTAATTAATTAACCCCTCCAGACCCTTCCCATTTAATTAATTAACCCCCCAGACCCCCACCCATACCCACTTTTTAATTAATTAGCCCCCCTAGTTAGCACTGCCCACACCAGCAGCCCCCTCTCCAGCCGGGGGGTGCACCCAGCCCCCCAGCCAGCCCCCCCCATGAATAATGACCCCCCCGCCCCCCTCCGGCCCCTTTCTAATGACTAATTAACCCCTCAACCCCTTAATTAGCAGCAGAGCCGCCCGCCCTGGATGAACTCCACCCCATCCGAGAGCCGCCCCCCCCTACCACGGCCTGCACGGGGGGGGGCCTGGGGGGGGCCCCCACGGCTTCCCCCACCCCATGGCCGCCATGGGGGGGGGCCACGGGGGGGGGCACCCCTGCAGCACAACCCCAACGGGCCCCCCCCCCCCTGGATGCAGCCCCACCACCACCCCCCCATGGGGCAGGGCCCCCACCCGCCGGGGGGGCACCCCGGCCCCCACCACATGGGTAAGTACAATCCGGGCTGGGGGGGGGGTGGGGGGAGGGTTTGGGGTGAAAAAGGGGGGTTTTGGGGGCGGGGGGGGCGGCCCCCCCTCGCTAAGGCGACGCTCTCTCATTGCCTCAAGATCAGTACCTGGGAAATTCGCCTGTGGGCTCTGGGGTCTATCGCCTGCACCAAGGAAAAGGTGAGCCCCCCCCCCAAAAAAAACACCCCCTGACCCCCCCCACAACCCCCCCTAACACCCCCCCAAAAAATAAACGTCCCCAGGTGCCCCAAAATACCCCCAATCTCCCCTAAAATCACCCCCCAGGTGTCCCTAATCCCCTAAAATACTCTGACCCCCCCCCCCCAAAAAAAAACAAACAGTATTCATGAGCCCCCCCCAAATACCCCAAGCCCCCCCCGTGTCCCAAATCCCCCCCAAATACCCCCAAAGTCCCCCAAAATCTCTTGAAAGTCCCCCAAATCCCCCCAAGTGCCCCCCCGTGTCTCAATTCCCCCCAACCCCCCAAATACCCTAAATCCCCCCAAGCCCCCCCCAAATGCCCCAAATCCCCCCAAGCGCCCCCCAAATACCCCAACTCCCCCCCAGAGCCCCCCCAAATACCCCAATTCCCCCCCAAGCCCCCCCCAAATACCCAACTCCCCCCCAACCCCCCCCCAAATACCCCCAACTCCCCCCAACCCCCCCCAAATACCCCACTCCCCCCAGCCCCCCCAAATACCCCAACTCCCCCCAAGGCCCCCCCAAATACCCCAACTCCCCCCCAACCCCCCCCCAAATACCCCAACTCCCCCCCCAAATACCCCAACTCCCCCCCCAGCCCCCCCCCAAATACCCCAACTCCCCCCCCAACCCCCCCCAAATACCCCAACTCCCCCCAGTGCCCCCCCCCGAGCCCACGGCGTGCCCCCCCCCCAGGTATGATGCCGCCGCCGCTGGGTATGATGCGCCGCCGCCCCCCCCGCCCGGTGGGCAGCCGCCCCCCCCTCCGGGCCGCTCCCCCCCTGGCAGCAGCAGCAGCAGCCGCCGCCGCCCCCCCCCAGCAGCAGCCTGGCCTCCAGCACCCCCCTGCCCTGGCAGCAAAGTGAGTGGGGGGGGCAATAAATTGGGGGGGGGGGGCAACTGGGGGGGGTAATAAGAGCGTGGGGGGGCTCCAGAGGGGGCAGGGAGGGGGTTGGGGGGGACTGGGGGGGGCAGGGAGGGGGTGGGGGGGGGCAATATGGGTGGGGGGGGGCTCTGGGGGGGCAATAAGGGGGATGGGGGGGCAGGAAGGGGGGGCAGGGGGACTTGGGGGGGCAGTGGGGAGGCATTAAGGGGTTTGGGGGGGTGGGGGGGGAAAAAGGGGGGCAGGGAGGGGGTGGGGGTGTGAGGGGTTTGGGGGGGCAGTAAAGGTGGGGGGGCAATGAGGGGGCAGATGGGGTGGGGGGCCGTAAGGGGTGAGGGGGGGCTTTGGGGGGGTAATAAGGGTTGGGGGGTCTCTGGGGGGGGCAATAAGGGGTGAGGGGGGGCAATAAGGGATGGGGGGGCAATGAGGGGGGGGTTGGTGGAGTCTGGGGGGGCCATAAGAGGCTGTGGGGGGGGTCAGCGGGTGGGGGGGGGGCGCTTCCTTTCCCAGTCCTGTGTTCGGGGGTGCCCCCCCCTAATTACCCCCCCTCTAATTACCCCCCTTTAATTGCCCCCCCCCCCAATTGCCCCCCCAGATACGCCGACCACCACGAGCGCTGGCACCGGCTCCCTCCCGCCCTGGCAGCAGCAGGCGCCGGCGGGGGGGGGGGGGGGGGGGCGGGGGGGGGCTCCCCCCCGCTGCAAGGCAGCCCCTCCATGGTGCCTTTGCCCCCCGGGGTGCAGCCCCCCCTGCCCCCCGGGGCCCCCCCGCCCCCCCCGCCGCCGCCTGGCTCCGGGGGCATGATGTACGCCCCCCCGCCCCCCCCGCCCCCCATGGACCCTTCTAACTTCGTCACCATGATGGGCATGGGGGTGCCGGCCCTGCCCCCCTTCGGCATGCCCCCCGCGCCCCCCCCGCCCCCCCCCCAGAACTGACGCCGCCGGGGGGGGGGACGCCAGCACGGCCACGTAACGCTGGGGGGGGGGGGGGCGGGGGTGGGAGGGGGCGTCAAGGGGGGGGGGAGAGGAGGAGGAGGAAGGGGGGGCAGGGGGAGCGCCCCCCCCTCACACACACACACCCTGAGCCCCCCCCCCCCCCCTCCAGGGATTTTTCCACTTCCCCCCCCCCCCCTCGGGACCAGTGAGGGAGCTGCGCCCCCCCCCAAAAAAAATAAATAAATCCTTCCCTGGGGGGGGGGGGGGAAGTGAGCGGGACCCCCCCCCATCATTTTGGGGGTGGGGGGAGAGGGGGGGGCTGCGCAATCCACCCGGGTCCTCCCCCCCTGCCCCCCCCCGCGGCCCCTCCCCCCCCTACCTCGTGGTCCAGGGTCCCCCACCCCGTCCCCCCCCCGCCCCATAGACGCCCCCCCCCTCGTTGCCCCCCCCCTCCCCCCCCCTTCATCCCCGCGCGCTTCTTTTTGTGTATGAATAAACGGCCGAAACGGGGCCCCCCCGCCTCTGCTTTGTGACCCCCCCGCGGCTTTCTGGGACCCCCCACGCGTCTCGGGACCCCCCCCGGTATTTCTGAGCCCCCCTGGGGTATTTTTGCCCCCCCGGGGTATTTCTGCCCCCCCCCCGGATATTTTTGCCCCCCCCGGGGTATTTCTGAGCCCCCCTGGGGTATTTTTGCCCCCACCCGGATATTTCTGGCCCCCCCCGGGGTATTTCTGCCCCTGTTGCTGGGCCCCCCCCCGGCCGTGCCCTTTCCCTGCCCCCTCCTGCATCGGATTTCGCCGTGGGGGGTTGGGGGGGGGGGACGAAACCCGACCTGGGGTCGAGGGGGGGTCCCGGCCCCCCCCCCGTGACGTGGCGGCGGGGCCCCCCCGCGCCCCCCCCCCGCCCCCTGTGGTTGTCACTCAGCGCCGCGGCCCCGAAATGCCACGACCTTGGGGTGTCCTGGGGGGGGGGGGGCGAGGGGGGGGGGGGACACGGTGGGGGGGGGAGGGGGCAGCGTGGCACCATGGGCCTTGTAGTCCGGGGGGGGCTGGGGGGGGCAGCGTGGGGGCACCCCCGACACGCGTGGGCGGCGGGGGGACCGCGGGGGCGTTTTTGTGAATGGGGGCGGCGTGGGAACGGGGAGGGGGGGGGGGGCGTGGGAACGCGGGGGGGGGCTCATTGAGGAGCGCCGCGCGTGGGAACGGGGCCGCGCCGTGAATGGGGCTCGCGCCGGGACCCCCCGCGGCGCCGTGGGCGTGGCTTCGCGGCGGCTGTGGGCGTGGCCTCGCCGCGCCCCCGCCCCCTTCGGGGGGCACCTCATGAATATTCACGAGGCGGGGGCTCAAAGGGGCCGGGGCGCTGCTGCCGCCGCCTCCCGCCGGCCCCGCAGCCCCCCGACCCCCCCGGACCCCCCCCGGCTCCTCCAGGCCCCCCCCGGCGCTCCGGGAGCCCCCCAGGACCCCTCCCCAATACTTCAGGGCCCCCAGGAGCCCCCCAATTCCTCAGGACCCCCCCCACTAATTCCCAAGACCCCCCCAGCTCCCCACGAGCTGGTCCCTTGGGACCCCTTTCCAAGCCCCCCCCAGGCCCCCTTAAGACCCCTCCAGCCCCCCCAGGACCCCCAAGACCCCCCCAGGACCCCCTAGGCCTCCTTCCTGAGACCCCCCCAGGACCCCCAAGCCCCCCTCCAGGCCCCCAAAGCCCCTTTAGGCCCCTCCAGGCCCCCTCCTAAGCTCCCTTATCCCCACCGAGGACCCCCCAGGACCCTCCTGACCCCCCCAAGACCCCCTCAGGACCCCCAAGCCCCCCTCCCGGTCCCCAAAGCCCCTTTAGGCCCCTCCAGGCCCCTCCAGCCCCCCTCCTAAGCTCCCTTATCCCCACCGAGGACCCCCCAGGACCCTTGACCCCCCAAGACCCCCTCAGGACCCCCCCAGGACCCCCCCAGGACCCCCAAGCCCCCCTCCAAGTCCCTCAAAGCCCCCTTAGGCCCCTCCAGGCTCCCCCAAACCCCCCAGGACCCCCCAAACCTCCCTCAGGACCCCCCAAGACCCCCCCAGGACCCCCTCAGGACCCCCCCAAGACCCCCCAAGGACCCCCCAGGACACCCCCAAGACCCCCCAAGACCCCCCCATCGCCATGGCGCGGCCGCTGTCGGACCAGGAGCGTCGGAAGCAGATCAGCGTGCGGGGGCTGGCGGGGGCCGAGAACGTGGCGGAGCTGAAGCGCGCCTTCAACCGCCACCTGCACTTCACCCTGGTCAAGGACCGCAACGTCGCCACCCCCCGCGACTACTTCCACGCCCTGGCCCACGCCGTGCGCGACCACCTGGTGGGGCGCTGGCTGCGCACGCAGCAGTACTACTACGAGAAGGACCCCAAGGTGGGGCTGGGGGGGGTTATGGGGGGGCTGGGGGGGTTAAATGGGGTCTGGGGGCAGTACTACTACGAGAAGGACCCCAAGGTGGGGGCTAGGGGGGGTTATTGGGGGGCTGGGGGGGGCACAGAGAGGTTTGGAGGGGTTAATGGGGGGCTGGGAGGGGTTAATGGGGGTCTGGGGGCAGTACTACTACGAGAAGGACCCCAAGGTGAGGGTTAGGGGGGGCTGGGGGGGTCATAGAGGGGTTTGGGGGGCTTAATGGGGGGCTGGGGGGGGTTAAATGGGGTCTGGGGGCAGTACTACTACGAGAAGGACCCCAAGGTGGGGGCTAGGGGGGGCTGAGGGGGTTAAATGGGGTCTGGGGGCAGTACTACTACGAGAAGGACCCCAAGGTGGGGGCTAGGGGGGGCTGGGGGGGTTAATGGGGGTCTGGGGGCTGCGCACGCAGCAGTACTACTACGAGAAGGACCCCAAGGTGGGGGTTATGGGGGGGGTTATTGGGGGGCTGGGGGGGTTAAATGGGGTCTGGGGGCTGTGTATGCAGCAGTACTACTACAAGAAGGACCCTAAGGGGGGGTCACGGAGGGGTCACGGGGGGGTTAAAGGGGGGGGTGGGGGGAAAGGGGGGGCTACTGTGTGGGAAAGACCCCAGGGTGTGGGGTCTGGGGGGGGGTTAAGGGGGTTTTGGGGTGGGGTCGTGGGTGTTTGGGGGGGGGCATAGGGGTCTTGGGGGGGTCATGGGGGTCTGAGGGGGCATGGGGGGGCCATGGGGGGGGGGCACCACAGTAATGGGAAGGACCCCAAGTGGGGGGGGGGGCACAGAGGGGCTGGGGGACTGACCCCCCCCCCGTGGGACCCCAAGGCTGGGGGGGGCACTGTAGGTCCTTGGGGTGCTGGGGGGGTCCCTGAGGATCTGTGGGGGGGTCCCAGGCCTGGGGGGCAGTTGTTGGGGGGGGGGGGGCAGTTAAATTTAACCTGACCTTTGCCGCTGACCCGCTGCCATTTGGGCCCGGAAACCGGATAGGGCCCGGGGGGGGGGGGGGACACACACGGGGGGGGTCAAGGGGGGGTTAAAGGGGGTCAAGGGGGGGTCGTGGCCGCAGCTGACCCCCCCGTGCCCCCCCCAGCGCATTTACTACCTGTCGCTGGAGTTCTACATGGGCCGCACGCTGCAGAACACCATGGTCAACCTGGGGCTGCAGAGCTCTGCGACGAGGCCATTTACCAGGTGGGGGGCCGGGGGGGGCACATGGGGGGGGGGGTATATTGGGGTGAGGGGGGGGAAATTGGGGTATGGGGGGGGAAATGGGGGCGGTGGGGGGGGAAATGGGGGGCTGAGGAGGGGAAATGGGGGGGTGTGGGGGGGAAATGGGGGGCTGAGGGGGGGAAATGGGGGTGTGTGGGGGGGTAAATTGGGGTGTGAGGGGGGGAAATGGGGCCGGGGGGGGCAAATGGGGGCGGTGGGGGGGCAAATGGGGGTGTGTGGGGGGGAAATTGGGGGGTGAGGGGGGGAAATGGGGGGTGAGGGGGGGGGAAATGGGGGCATGGGAGGGGGGAAATGGGGATGGGGGGATCAAACAGGGCCTGGGGGGGGCAAATGGGGTCAGAAGGGCCGGAGGGGGGGCAAATGGGGCCGGGGGGGGCACGGGAGCAATGTGCAGGGGGATGGGGGGGGATAAATGGGGTCATGGGGGGGCAAATGGGGGCACGGGGGGGGCAAATGGGGGCATGGAGGGGGTGGGGGGGAAGCGGGGGGGCTGTTTTTTTGGGGGGGGGGCTCTGAACACTCTCCCCCCCCCCCCAGCTGGGCCTGGACATGGAGGAGCTGCAGGAGATCGAGGAGGACGCGGGGCTGGGCAATGGGGGCCTGGGGCGCCTGGCAGGTGGGGGCCGGGGGGGGGCTTTGGGGGGTCCTGGGGGGGTCCTGGGGGTCTTGGGAGGTCCTGGGGGGGGTCCTGGAGAGCTCATGGGGGGGCTGGAGGGGTCCTGGGGGGGGTTGAGGGGGTCTTGGGAGGTCCTGGGGGGTTCCTGGGGGGGTCCTGAGGGGGTCCTGGAGGGGTCGTGGGGGGGTTGGGGGGTCCTGGAGGGGTCTGGGGGGTCCTGGGGGGGTCCTTTGGGGTCTGGGGGGTCCTGGAGGGGTCCTTTGGGGTCTGGGGGGGCTGGGGGGGTCCTTTGGGGTTTGGGGGGGTCCTTTGGTGTCTTGGGGGGTCCTTTGGGGACTGGGGGGGGTCCTGGGGGGGTCCTTTGGTGTCCTGGGGGGGTCCTTGGGGTCTGGGTTGGTCCTGGAGGGTCCCTGGGGGTGAAACTGGGGGGTGAGGGCTGGGAGATGGGTCCCCCCCCGACCCCCCCTGACCCCCCCTGACCCCCCCTGACCCTCCCCTGACCCCTTGACCCCCCCGTGCCCCCCCAGCCTGCTTCCTGGACTCGATGGCCACCCTGGGGCTGGCCGCCTACGGCTACGGCATCCGCTACGAGTTCGGCATCTTCAACCAGAAGATCGCGGGGGGGTGGCAGGTGGGGGGGGGGCACACCGGTGGGGGGGTCCCAAATTCAAGGGGGGGGGTCCCGAACCTCGGGGGAGGGGTCCCGGCATTTTGGGGGGGGTCCGGACTTCGGGAGGGGGTGGGTTCTGGACTTTTGGGGGGGGTCCTGAGTCTTTGGGGGGGGGCACAATATTTTGGGGGGGTCTGAAGTTTGGGGGAGGGGGTCACAGCCTTTTGGGAGGGTCCTGAATCTTTGGGGGGGGGGCACAATGTTTGGGGAGGGGTCCTGAGTCTTTGGGGGAGGGGTCCTGAGTCTTTGGGGGGGGTCCCAGTCTTTTTTTGGGGGGGTTCAGTCTTTTTGGGGGGGGTCCTGACTTTGTGTGGGGGGGGTCCCGAGTCTTTGAGGGGGGTCCCAGTCTCGTGGGGGGGGGGGTGTCCAGCCTTCTGGGGGGGGTCCCAGCGTTTTGGGGGGGGGTCCTGGCTTTTTGGGGGGGTTCCCGGCCTTTTGGTGGGGACGCAGTCTCTGGGGGGGGTGTCCCTTCTTTTGGGGGGGGTCCCTCCTTTTTTTTGGGGGGGGTCCCAAGTCTTTGTGGGGGGGGGTCCTGGCTTTTTTAGGGGGGGGGGATCCTGGCCTTTTGGGGGGAATCCTGGCTTTTTTGGGGGCTTCCCGGCCTTTTGGTGGGGATGCAGTCCCCGGGGGGGGTCCCCTCCTTCTTGGGGGGGGTCCCTCTTTTTTTTGGGGGGGGGGTCCCAGCCCGGTGCCCCCCCCCCCAGGTGGAGGAGGCGGACGACTGGCTGCGCTACGGCAACCCCTGGGAGAAGGCTCGCCCCGAGTACACCATCCCCGTGCACTTCTACGGCCGCGTGGAGCACACCCCCGAGGGGGCCAAGTGGATGGACACGCAGGTGGGGGGGCGTGCAAGGGGCGTGCAAGGGGCGTGCAAGGGGGCTGGGGGGTGTAAGGGGGTCTGGGAGGGGGGTATAAGGGAGTGCAAGGGGGTGGGGGAGTGTGCAAGGGGCGTGCAAGGGGGCTGAGGGGGTGGGAGGGGGTCTGGGGGGGGTGTAAGGGTGTGCAAGGGGTGTGCAAGGGGTGTGCAAGGGGGCTGGGGGGGTGTAAGGGGGTCTGGGAGGGGGGTGTAAGGGAGTGCAAGGGGGTGAGGGAGTGTGCAAGGGGGTATGGAGGGGTGTAAGGGTGTGCAAGGGGGTAAGGGAGTGTGCAAGGGGTGTGCAAGGGGATGAGGGTGTGCAAGAAGTGTGTGCAAGGGGGTGTGGAGGGGTGTAAGGGCGTGCAAGGGGCGTGCAAGGAGGTGGGGGTGCACGAGGGTGTGCACGGAGGCGTGGGGGGGGTGTGCAAGGGCGCGCGGGGCACACGCGGGCGTGCAAAGCACGGGGGGTGGGCGTGCAAGGCTACTCAAGGGGTTCAAACGGGGGGTGCCGGGGGGGCTGGTGAAGGAAAGGGGGGACGGGGGGGGGTTGTGAGGGCCGGGGGGGGGTGTGCACGTCCCTTGCACACGCGTGTGCAAGGCGTGCGTGCCCGCAGGTGGTGCTGGCGCTGCCGTACGACACGCCGGTGCCCGGCTACCGCAACAACACCGTCAACACCATGCGGCTCTGGTCCGCCCGCGCCCCCAACGACTTCAACCTCAAGGACTGTGAGCACCCCAAAAAACGACCCCCCCCCCCGCCGCCTCGGGACCCCCCCCCCCAAATTCTCCATCCCCCCCCCCCCCCCGATTTCTTCAGGACCCCCCTGAGCCCCCCAGGAGTCCCCCAAGCCCCCCAAATCCCCCCCCAGGAGGACCCAAACCCACCCTAAACCCCCCCCCAGGACCCCCCCAGGACCCTCTCAGGATCCCCCCTGACCCCTCAGGACCCCCCAAGCCCCCCCAAGACCCCCCCAAAACCTTCCAGGGCCCCCCCAGGACCCCCCCAACCCCCCCAGGACCCCCCCAGGACCCCCCTGACCCCCCCCAACCCCCCAAGGACCCCCCCAAACCTCCCCAACCCCCCCCCAAGGACCCCCTAAAACCCTCCCAGGACCCCCCTGACCCCCTCCAACCCCCCCAGAACCCCCCTGACCCCCTCCAACCCCCCCCCAGGACCCCCCTGACCTCCCCCAAACCCCCCCCCAGGACCTCCCTGACCCCCTCCAACCCCCCCCAGAACCCCCCTGACCCCCTCCAACCCCCCCCCCAGGACCCCCCTGACCCCCCCTCTGCTCTCCCCCCCCCCAGTTAACGTCGGGGGCTACATCCAGGCGGTGCTGGACCGGAACCTGGCCGAGAACATCTCCCGCGTGCTGTACCCCAACGACAACGTCAGCACCGGGGGGGGCAAATTTGGGGCTGGGGGGGGGAATGGGGGGGACTTGGGGACAAGGGGGGGGCTGGGAGGGTGGGGGGGGGGGGTCAGTAGGGCGCAGTGGGGTGCTATAGGGCACCATGGGGAGCTGTGGGGCTCTGTGGGGTGCTGTGGGGTGCTATGGGGTGCTGTAGGGCTCTATGGGGTGCTATGGGGCTCTGTGGGGTGCTATAGGGCACTATGGGGCTCTGTAGGGCTCTATGGGGTGCTATAGGGCACTGTGGGGCTCTATGGGGTGCTATAGGGCACCGTGGGGGCTCTCCATAGGGCTCCGTGGGGCTCAGTGGGGCACTGTGGGGTGCTGTGGGGTCTCCATGGGGTGCCATGGGGCACAGTGGGGCTCCGTGGGGTGCCGTGGGGCTCAGTGGGGCACTGTGGGGTGCTGGGGGGGGGCTCTACTGGGGGACTTGTGGCTCAGTGGGGCACTATGGGGTGCTGTGGGGTGCCATAGGTCTTCTGTGAGGGATCTGTGGGTCACCATGGGGCTCTGTGGGGCACTATGGGGCTCTATGGGGCACTATGGGGTGCTGTAGGGCACCGTGGGGCACTATGGGGTGCTGTGGGGCTCTGTGGAGTGCCATGGGGCACTATGGGGTGGGGGCTCTATGGGGCACTGTGGGGGCTCCGTGGGGCTCCGTGGGGCTCCGTGGGGCTCCGTGGGGCGCCGTGGGGCTGAGCGTTTCCCCCCCCCCGCAGTTCTTCGAGGGCAAGGAGCTGCGGCTGAAGCAGGAGTACTTCGTGGTGGCGGCCACCCTGCACGACATCGTGCGGCGCTTCAAGTCCGCCAAGTTCGGCAGCCGCGACCCCCGTGCGCACCGCCTTCGACGCCTTCCCCGACAAGGTGCCCCCCCCACGGCCCCAAATCCTGGCCCCAAATCCCAGCCCCATGGCACAGCCCTGGCCCCGTGTCCTGTCCCCGTGTCCTGTCCCCGTGTCCCATCCCTCTGCCAAGTCCTGTCCCGGTGCCATGGCCCCGAGCCGTGTCCCCGTATCATGTCCCTGTGCCATGTCCCTGTGGTGTGTCCCCATATTGTGTCCCCATGTCCCCATATCGTGTCCCCATGTCCCCATGGGTGTCCCCGTGTCCCCATATCATGTCCCTGTGTCCCCATATCATGTCCCTGTGTCCCTATGCCATGTCCCCATGCTGTCCCCCGTCTCTGTACCCCCATCTAATGTCCCTGTGTCCCCATAACGTCCCCATGTCCCCATGCCATGTCCCCATATTGTGTCCCTGTGTCCCCATATAACGTCCCCATGTCCCCGTGTCCCCATGCCTTGTCCCTATACCATGTCCCCGTGTCCCTGTGTCCCCATATTGTATCCCCATGTCCCTGCGGGGTGTCCCCATGTCCCTGTGCTGTGTCCCCATGCCATGTCCCCGTGGGGTGTCCCCATGTCCCCACGATGTCCCCCGTGCCCGCAGGTGGCCATCCAGCTGAACGACACGCACCCGTCCCTCGCCATCCCCGAGCTGATGCGCATCCTGGTGGACGAGGAGAAGCTGCCCTGGGACAAGGTGCGGGGGGCTACGGGGGGGGCAATGGGGTGGGGGGGGGGGGCACGGGACCACCCCTGGGGCTGGCTGCCCCCAAAGGCCACGGTGGGGACACTGTGGGGCAGGGACGCTATGGGGCAGGGAAGCTATGGGGTAGGACACCCCCCCAAAGACCAAGGGGTCCCCAAGAAGTGCTTGGGGGGTCTCTATGGGGCAGGGTCTCTATGGGGCAGGGTCTCTATGGGGCAGGGACTCTATGGGGCAGGGACTCTATGGAGCAGGGATGCTATGGGGCAGGAACACCATGGCTCAGGCCCCCCCCCATAGACCAAAGGGCCCCTGAGAAGTGCCGGGGGGGGGGGTCTCTGTGGGGCAGCCCCTCAGGCTGTGCTGCCCCCCCCCCAGGCGTGGGACGTGACGGTGCGGACGTGCGCCTACACCAACCACACGGTGCTGCCCGAGGCGCTGGAGCGGTGGCCGGTCCATCTGCTGGAGTCGCTGCTGCCCCGGCACCTGGAGATCATCTACGAGATCAACCAGCGCTTCCTCGACGTGCGTGGGGCTGGGGGGCACGGGGGGGGGCCGGGGGGGCATAGGGGCACACTTATGGGCCTGCCCCACACTTATGGGTCCGCCCCACACCTATGGGTCCGCCCCAAACATGTGGGTCTGCCCCACATTGCATGCATCTACCCTACACATATGGGTCTGCCCCACACTTATGGGTCCGCCCCACACTTATGGGTCTGCCCCACACTTATGGGTCCACCCCAAACATGTGGGTCTGCCCCACGTTGCATGCATCTACCCCACGCTTATGGGTCCACCCACACTTATGGGTCCACCCCACACTTATGGGTCTGCTCCCCATTGCATGCATCTACCCCACACTTATGGGTCTGCCCCACACTTATGGGTCCGCCCCACACTTATGGGTCTGCCCCATAGCGCGTCTACGCCACGTTCCCCGGGGACCACGAGCGGCTGCGGCGGATGTCGCTGGTGGAGGAGGGGGCGGTGAAGCGCATCAACATGGCTCACCTCTGCATCGTCGGCTCCCACGCCGTCAACGGCGTCGCCCGCATCCACTCCGAGATCCTCAAGCAGAGCGTGTGCGTGTCCCCCCCCCCCCCGGGGTCACCCCCCCCAGGGGTCACCCCCCCCAGGGGTCATCCCCCCCCCAGGGGTCATCCCCCCCCCGAGGTCACCCCCTCTGGGTCATCCCCCCATGGGGTCACCCCCCTAGTGTCACCCCCTGCCCTTGGGGTCACCCCCCCTTTGGGGTCATCCCCCCATGGGGTCACCCCTCTAGTGTCACCCCCTGCCCTTGGGGGTCACTCCCACCCTTGGGGTCACCCCCCCCTTTGGGGTCACCCTCCTCTTGGGGTCACCCCCCCCCATGATTCCCATCCCTGTCCCGTGCTCCTCCTGCCCTTGGTTGGGGTCCCGGGGCTTTTGTCCCCATCCCCTTGTCCCCATCCCATTGTCCCCACCCCACGTCCCCCATCCCCGTCCCCATCCCCACGCCGTGCCCCCCCCCCCCATGTGCCCCCCCCCCAGGTTCAAGGACTTTTACGAGCTGGAGCCCCACAAGTTCCAGAACAAAACCAACGGCATCACCCCCCCGGCGCTGGCTGGTGCTCTGCAACCCGGGGCTGGCCGAGGTCATCGCCGAGGTGGGGGCCGGGGGGGGTCCTGGGGGGGCTTAGGGGTCCTGGGGGGAGCCTGGGGGGGGATTGGGGGTCCTGGGGGGGGGCCTGGGGGGGATTGGGGGGGGACTGGGGGGGATTGGGGGTCCTGGGAGGGGTCCTGGGGGGGGTCCTGGGGGGGCTTAGGGGTCCTGGGAGGGGTCCTGAGGGGAGCCTGGG
>NW_028180727.1:0-16066 GCF_964211825.1 Aythya ferina
ATTTACAATATTTTCCCCGTAAAAAATACTTCATAAGCCGGTCTGTTGATTGGTCTTTTCACACCACACAGGTTTGGCAGGTTGTTTTTCGTGCTATAATATAATATTCTTATATTCTTATATTCCAATAACGTTTTCCTGATTCCTGGTCTCATTTCCTCTCAGGAGCAAGAAAAATCCCATTCCTGTGTTTTACACCCATCTGCCTCGGAAAAGGTTGTAACATCCCTGGCTTAGCACTAAGCTGCAGTGTCAGAGGACAAGAGTAGAAGAGGATGAAGTTTTGAGGTAAGCATATTTATGGTACTATAATCTTGCCTGGAAGCCACAAACAAGAATTAAGTCTCTGTATGGGTTCAGCTTCAGATAACCAGTAAAGTACAGGGGATTCCTAATAGAGCTAAAAATGCAACACAAAGTGACACAATAGTTGTTGTTTTTTTGTCTGTGTAACGAGGACAAACATGTTTGTCAGTCTGTGGTATAGCAGTTTATAAGCCTTGTAACCTAGTTTTAACACAGACATAACCGGTGAGTGAACTCTTGGACCCGCTGATGTCAGTTGAACCTGATGTTGTTTTTGCTGAGCAAGAAAAATATCAGAAAAGCCAGTCTTGCAGTTAAATTCTCGGGGATAAAAGAAAGACCTCTTTAAAACTGAGTAATGAGCAATAAACATGATAGAGAGGATGCTTGATGGACTTGCAGCCTGGGTGCTGTGAACAGCTCCATTGTCAGTTGTACCAGTTCCTCTTAACATCACTTCTGGTGTTCCAGGGCGGCAGGTCTCCTCACCGGTGGGGTCCAGCAATGCATAAACACCATCAAGTTGCTGCTCAATAGTGGTAAAATCAGGAAACGCTTCCTGCGCTGCTGCAGAGGCTGATGGCCTGGAAAAGGAATGCCTTTGAAATTGGCTGCAGCATGAGCTGCTCCACTTGATTGTTTCCATCACGGCATCAATCCACGTTTCAACACAGTGTGAGCTAGCTCTGGGTGAAGGTGGATGTCAGCTTAAAAAACAATGAAAATAAAACCTTATGCCATCTTTCATACAGAACAAACACTGATTTATTTTTTAAAATTTATTTTCCAAAGTGAAAGCACAGGTTAGGTGCACCTAGCTTCAGACAAGATATTACTTGCACCTTTTATCACTCTCTGGCAGTGACTTTCTCTGTTGGCTACATCTACCCAGCTGGATTAACAGCTCTTTTTTTTTTTTTTTTTTCAGTCTTTTCCCCAGTCTCCTTTTGTTGAGACTGTGGAGTTGCATTCAGTTAAAGATGAACCTAAGAAGCCAGTGCATCCTATTGCTCAGTTTCCAGTACAAAACACTGTAAAATGTTGCATTGAAATAAAGTCACCAGAGGTTCAGATTTCACCAAAAATACATTATATTTGGTATCTAGCATCTGTAACTTCATAATGAAATTAATCCCTGTTATTCCATAATCCCCCTTCCACAGCGGGCTAGATCCAAATCTTGCTATGGCCAGGAGATGACAAAGGAGACATTTCTTATTCTGTCAATAAAACCTCCAAAGACCACAATACTTAATTTGTTCACTTAAGTCAATGTGGAAAGCTCAATTCCAATACAAGAAACAAACAAACAAAAAACCAAGCACTGCTTATGCAGTGCTTTTCATAAAGTAAAAGTGCATTATAAACCACAGAGAAATTAATGTTACCAGGGAAAGACTTTATAACAGATAATCCACTTCCTTTACAAAACTATAAAAATCACATTTAAGATTTTAAACTTTCCATGTCTATGCAACTTTCAATCTCACACTAATTTTTAAAAGATGTATAAATTAAATGTAGAAATAACAGATTGCAACATTTTTCTTTCCTTGTCTTCTAACACAGGAATAAAATGACTTCAGCTGAAAATAAACTTATATTCTGCCATTCTGTGTCCTACTAATGTATAAATCCTGTTGTCCTAGGTGGTGTACAACAGACTCAGCCCCATGTATGGAGAGTTTTGATTTGATCACAGTAATGTAGATAATTACAGGTAATTTATCTGTAGATAACAGATGATGTAAGACAAATAAAAATGAGAGGAACAGTAGCAAAGTGTTGGCAGTGACAATGCTGGAGGGGCATTCTAGCTGTTGCTGTTGATATTAGGTAGTATAATTCATCACCATAGAAAATAGAGTATAATTCAAGATATCGTAAAGAGGATATAGAGATGTATAGGATATCTGTATAACACACATAATAAACACACATTCAGGGATGTGATTGTTAATAACAAAAACATTCTGATAGATACCAATATTTCTGCTTTATTTTGAACTACAAGGGTTTGCTAGTTTGATCATACAAGCCAGTGACGGTACTCACTGTGCCGTTGTGGAAAACAGTCTGCTCATTTGGAGAAGCTCATGAAAAAAACAGAACTGAGCTGATAGGGCTGTTGTATGTTTCTGGCAAAGGCTTAAAAAATAAAGGTAATGAAAGGTAAAGGAAACACAGGAAACAATTCAGCAGGAAAGGCATCTGACCACCAATAAAATTCTTTATACAGTAAGGGTTGCTGCTTTTTATCCATGAAGCCCTAAATCTAGTCTTTCTCTCAAATAGTCTCTCTCTTGTGTGTTATCACCACATTTGCAAATGCCAGTGATGCTTGAATTGTAACCTTAATATGAAAGAGAGTAAATTTACAAATCTTTGTACTAAATAGTCTGTTATTGGTTAAACGTCAGGGCACATCTGTTTTTCGGTATATCTGGGAGGTGGAGGGTGAGAAAGTATGGAATGGATAGAGTCTGATATACAGTGGACTATTGGTATTCCTTAATAACCAATAAATATTTTAAAATTAAAAGTTTGTGACAGCTTGTATAGAAGTTGGCATCAGATCCTTATATTTTATCATTGAAAAAAAAAAATACAATGTTAATAACCATTACCATTTTTTCCACCTTGTTGCAGTTAGAGCTAATAAGCCCACACTGTTCCTCTGTCTTTTTTTTTTTTTTTTTTTTTTTTTTCCTGCATACTTCCTCAAAGCAACTGATACTTATTTATTTCTTTTCAAGTTTTTAAGTCCAATGAGAAACTAGTAATTTTCACATGCTTCTGTAAGTTTATGAACTGTAAAACTATGGTTAGCACATCACTGGTTTCAAACCAGCCTTTTGCTTTCCAAGGATTTCATGAAGTACTAAATTTAACTCTTTCAATAATAACATATCCTTGTTCTGTAAACCACATAGACTCTGCATATGCACAGGGATTCACCACTGGAACTCCGGTTATTTTGTTCCAAAAACATACACTGCTAGTATCTCAAAATTTCCCACTGATAACAGTAATAGCCATATAATTCTATGACTCCATCTTTGTTCTTCAGCTTTGTTTTGTAATACTATCAAACCATTTGACTTGATCAGATTCCTTTCTCACCTTCCAATCAGGTGACAGTAAGCAGAGAGTCATTAATCTTCTGGTATATTTAAAAAATGCAGCCATTTGGCATGAATTCCATATCTCAGTTAACCAGTTTGTAATAGCCAAATTTTCATGCCTTATTGTTGGATGCTTAATGTGCTCTTTGGTTACTGATGTACTTCACACTGCCAGAATTCACGTGTTGTGATCAGCATTTTTGAATGGCTTAAATTATAACCCTGAATTCTGTTTTCTACAATGGACTGAGAAAAAAAAAATATTAAGGAAATAGGAAACAAATTCTCTCTTACAGCATGAATGGTGTTTCCTGAGCTGGGAAATAATGATGCCAATTAACTCTTTTTTTCTTCTTTTTCTTCCTACTTTAAAGTATCCAAATGCACAAACAGGAGTCATGCCAGGTTAACCAATTGGCTGTTAATGAAACCTCTGTGTGAAGACCCTCCCTAATCTACTCAACCCTCCAGAGATCAAACAGAAAGTTAACAGAGCAGAGCAGGTTATATGTGATGGATGTGTGCGTATAAATCACTTCCTCAAAGCTAAATTGTTCCAATTCACTCACTGGCAACAAACTGCAAAGGTTCTCACAGACATGTAACACTCCCTCCTCCTCCTCCTCCTCAGTAAGGATTATTGGCTGAGTGTTAGAAAACTCCTGGGAATCCAGGTAATATAGGAGCAGGGCAGAAAACAGCAAGCAAGTAAAATAAATAATCATTATTTTTGTCTTCCTATAAGCATTTTGTTGGCACCGAGGGAATTTCTGTTGCGTCAACTTGTGGTATTGTGCAGATAGATTTGTTTAGATTTCTTGAAGAAGGTAATATTAAAAGAGGCATAATGGCAAAAGTTATGATTATTTAAGGAATGGCCTGTAAAATCATGGAATAAAATTAATCTGTGAATCACAAAATCTAAAAGGACACTTCTGTAAACTACTGCCAATAATTCAGTTTTTCTGGTTTGTCTTTCCTAATATTCCAACTATTTTTGGCTTTCTTCATGCTAAAGGAAAAGACTCCTGACAGAAAACAATCTAATTATCACTTTTACTTGTGAATGCACTGATATTATATGTATTTGTTCCTTAGGTGGTCTCCATTAGGAGTTTATGTGAGTGCACATTATAGAGTAAAGCAAGGTTGCGTTGGTCAGGAATATAAGTATGCGGAGAGCTTATTTCGTAAAAGTATTAAAAAAAAAAAAAAAAAAAAAAAAAAGCAGTAGCAGAGTGAAAGGCTCATACACATATCCTTCTTTGGTATTTTATGTTTATTATTCCCACTGAAGACAGTTAACGTCAATATGCACACTTCAAGATCATCCAAATGCGGTAAATTCCATCTTTGTCTAGAGACGGAATACAAGTAGAAAAGATTGATGGAGATTAAATTCCTTGACTATTAAAATAAATGTCATTAACAACGGAAAAAAATCCTAAACGCGTAATTATTAGGATAAAAGAAATACTCTCAGAGCATTAAGATTCAGGTCATTCTAGTCTACCATACTGGCTGAAATTTATCTCATTTCACTTTAGTTATGAGTACAACTTGGTCAGTTTTAATTCCCTTCTTAAAAGTACTCTGATGAGTGCCTATGACATCATTTATCACTTTAGATATCTTATGTCTTTGGGTTAAAATGAATCACACCTCTTTTCTTCCTTGTATGTAGGGCATGTGATTAACTGAAATATTGACATCTACATATTGGTGTCTACATGTGTCTACAAAAGGCATATACATACATATTGACATATAGATATATATGTTCAAATAATCTTGCTGAAAGCAATATATTCATCAGTCCCACCCTTTCCCTGAAGCTACCCATGTGCAAATTTCTAAGTACATTCAAAGTATAAGGTTTCAATTTCAGAGCAGCCTGTACAAACTGACAAGCTCTGAGACTTCACTCAAATATCATTTGTAACAGCTGAGCTTAGCAACAAAAGAGCCCCAGTCCTGATTTTATAACGGACATACTGACAAATCCTCTGTGTTTTAATAAGTGTATGAATAAGTGTATAAGTGGATGAATACGATAAATTACAATTGAAAGCCAACCACTGTCATTTCCTTCTCTACATTGTGGAAAACATAAGTGTGCCTTTGTGCATAAGACAAGAATTTGTTTGGCTCAATTTATTGTGTGGGTAAATTCAAATCTTTAATCAAATCCCTGCTTAGTCCTTATGCCAACTTTTGCTCCTAACATTGAAGATTTCATTCCAGAGGTTCAGACAAGTCAGTCAAGAGTGCACTTCATCAGCTGGGTCATCTATATCTAGAGGAAAGGGTGGTGGTGCTGGGAAGTCAAACAACAGTGTAAAATAATTGTTCTTTCTCTTTTTATATATGAAAAAGGAATTTTGTTGAAATAGCTAAGTCTTCAAAAGGCCATTTTGCAAAACAGAAATACACTTAAAAGCATATAATCTTTAGCTGGAGGCCAGACTGAGTATGTTTCTGATTATGCTAGTGACCCTCACCCTAAAATCCCTTTGTAGAAAAGCCTTTATTCTAGACAACATACTGACTAGCAAATGATCTAACAGATTTCACAGCACATAAATTAAGACCTAATAAATTATTTCAAATTCAGACTCCTTAATTACAGAATCAGTCAAGTATTCCATTTACAATTGTAATTATCTAAATAATTTATAAATACAACTAAAATATGACATCACAGAAAATTGTCTGATAGCTATTTACTGTGGAAAAAAAATCTGGTTAAATTTTTAGCACTGGCTAAAGCTGGTGAGGACTAGTTAAAACATATTATTCATGGTTGGTCTAGATACCAGAATAGGAATATTTCATTATGTTGGTTTAGCCGAGTGTAAATGCTCAGAAATTAACCTCTGTTACTGATTAATATTTACACTCATTTAGAAATGCCCAAACATCCTACTGGTTTTCCTGGGCAATGGCATACTTACCTTATCAGGAAAGCATTTGGAAATATATAATAAGTATTATGCATATAGAATATATAATTCCAATATATTTATTGGAATCTATAAATATAAAAAGAATAGTTGTACAACTACAAAATGTACTTTGTTTATAGGTATGGTTATGACTGGGTGTATATGGCTCCCATATATACGAAGGTGAAGGATGTAGATATATTTTCTGTCCTCTCTGATCTAAATCTAGTAGTGGGAATGCATGTTACTTGAGAAAAAAAAAAAAAAAAAAAAAAAAAAAAAGAATGTATTTCCCTTTGCACAACATACTCTTTTTAAAAATGACTTTCTTTTGCCTGTTTTTAACCTGTGACCAGATCAAACAGAATGAAAAACTAAGGAAAATATCAGTTGCTGCTATCGATTAATTAATTTCAGGTGTTGAGATATCTGCAATGGGAAAATTAAGATAAGCTATAGACAGATGACAAAGGAATTTATATAGCCCATAGGTATAAATTGCTTCTGTCCCAGTGTTCTGTGTTTTCTCAAACACTGTTAGCAAAGAATATGAACACCACTGCCCCTGAAATCCATGCTTTAGTGCTTTCTTAGGATTTCATTGCATGCATTGCAGTGGGACTTCATTTATTTCTGCAATGCCACTAGGACAAAATGCATGAAGATGTTGATATGTGGTACTGAGCTTGTATGAGAGATCCCTGCTGCTCACCCATGACCCAGGTCAGCAGAAGGCTATTTATCAGAGGTGGAACTTGAATGCATCTCTCTTCTCAATGACCATGCCAAAAAAAGGGAAGGTGGAAACAAGAATATAGCTGCTGCTGTTTTTTGGCAGACAAGTGTAGGAGTCTTCAGAGCCAGATGCTACACTAATTTGAAAAAAGATGCTGGGACCTCAAGAACTGTGGAGTTACTTGATTTGGAAACAGATATGGTGAGGTCTCATTTCAGAGGGTTTAGAAGCATTTAAAATTTCTTTGATTTCTGTTCAAACAGTCTGCTCAAGCTCCATCAAGGAATTAATCCCATCTAGATCACTGAAATCATCATCTCATGGCACTGAATTATTCCTTAGGAAAAAGTTTTTCAATTATGTTAATTTGTATTGGCTGAGAGGAAAAGAGTCCTTTCCAGAAGATGTAGCTTAAGTTTCAGATAACATATGAGCACTGTGAGTTAATTACAGTTAATTACTGTTACAGAGTTTTCAGGGTTTAGAACTGGGGCTGGTGAGAAAGGTTCTACTTTCCTTTGTTATTGTTGTATGTAGGGCTAAAGAGGTCTTGTGGATTAGGGCAGTCCAAGGTTTTATGTGACAAATAAAAGACTTCTATCTTTTGTTTGTGTTTGATGTAACTGACAGGATAGCAATGATGAACACTGCTGCAAGAAAGCACAACTAAATCTAAATGGTAAATAAAAAAATAAAACTTTTGATGAACATTCCAGAAAGTCAACTTTTTTTTTTTTTTTTTTTTTTTTTTCCTCTCTCTCTCTAGACTGGCCACTTCTCTTTCCCAGATTCTTGGGATTTTCAGAAATCATGGACTGCTGATTCTGATAGGGGATTGTCAGCTGACTGAAGCAGTGAAAATGTCTCTTTTAAATAGGTGGTAGTCCAGCAGAGTAATCTTCCTCATCTCAAATACAGCATCTTTGTTCATGCATAATCTGCATCTTTTTGTAGGCATAGTTTGCTCCATATAAAACATGAAATAACAAAATTTTCTTTGTAACATAGATGAAATATACTTTACACATTACTCTTTGGCATGGTCCCTAACTATGTTAAGCCATGTGCTATGTACCAATCATCTGAAAGATTCCATTGGAATATTAGAAATCCCTTACTGTTCAGACTAATGGCTCACAGAGCCTCATACAATGCCTCTAACAGTAGCAATGGGACACTGCACATTGGCAGTGTCCACCCACCTTCTGTTCATCAGACATCCCAGATTACCTCCATCAAACTGTTTTGTAACAGTAGGTGGTAGATTTCTCTTACTGGTGAATTTAGTGTTGCTTACTTCAAGGGCAGAAAAAGTTCTTTGGAGCATTTATAGGAAAAGGACTTAGATACACAAATTTTGCAATACAACACATTTTCAACAACAACAACAACAAAAAAGGCAAAAAAAGCAACAAACCACCTTTCACTGGATTAACATCAATACTTTCCTGAAGACTGCATTCCCTTCAGAGTTCACTTGATTCATTACATTTAAATAGTGCTTTTCCTCATGTAGCTGAATATATTTTTTATTCCACAAAACAGCAAATCATAATCACATCGTCTCTTTCTAGAGTGAAAATTTATCTTCAGTAATAACAGAGCAGGTCTGAGGTTTGTCCTTTTGTGAAGTAATTTGTAGTTTTCACTTATTGCTGTAATATACATTCCTTTCCTTTTTTTACCCTTAGACTACATTGGAAACAGTTTATATGTTTGTATGGAATGTCAAGAAAACAACCACAAGTCATTGATTAGCAATCGGATTGCACAGTCTTCTGAAGCTGATTATATTTCTTTGCCAATTATATTCTACTTGTTTTAATTCTACTTGATAGGAAAAAAAAATCATAATCAAGCTGCTATACATGTTACTTTTTCATTTTAATTTCTGACATTTTATAAGGAATGCACACAGGTCTTAATTTGCACAATGAACTTGCTGTACATTCATTTCCAATATCAAATTTCATGTCTTGGTGGAAATGGTATTTGTAATAATGCTTTGTGTCATAAAACCACAGCATATTATTTATTATACAGTCTTAATCTTATTACATTCTGTTGTTGAACTAATTTCTAGCAGACTCAAACAGGAAGAGAAGCATTCATGGTAAAAGTCAAGGGGAATCAGGGTTATTTGGCAGGGAGAATTCCTTCCTTGTTCAAGGCTTCAGTGGAGGGTGGACACCCTCCTTAATTGCACCTGGGGAAAGGAAGTAAGAACCTTTTTTTTGATTGAATCCAACAAAACTTTCTTGAATAGGCTAATATCAGTAGGGACAAGGGCTGTTCAGCACCTCTAGAAATTGATTCTTCAGACATCCAGTTATGAATTCAGGATAGAGGCACAAAAATATTGGTTTCCACATCTGGTAGTCTAGGCCTTTGGGAGCAGTTTGTGCTGCATGGATTCTTCCATCACTGGAGAGCTGAAACAGGTAAAGTTGCAACACAAAACTTCTTGTTTGAGAGTCAGCAATATCTCTGGAAGATTGATTACTGCTGTTTTAATTGATGGCCATTTGCAGAAAGGTAACAAAAATGCAATGGATTTTGTTTAAGTTGTCAGAAAAATTATTTTGAGTTCTATATACTGTTATTATCTCTTTCATACCAATTAAAATCTTGAGGCTTATTTTTGCTGCAGTACTGGCTCATTTCTTCCTAGAAGAATAATTTGGTTTTCAGCGAGATACCCAGAAAGATTATAAAATAAGAGAAAATCAAAATCAATCTTAAGACGCAATTCTGCCTGAATTGCTAAGCAGTGCAGTACACCAAGAAAAAGGAATGATGAACCTAAAAGCCAAAATCCTCACCTAAAATCCTCTGATGTTTCTATGTTACAGAATCTGTAGTTGAATTTCACATCTCTATTTCATTCTAGTAGCGGGTACTGTGAACCAGACACTGTCTCTGAATCAAAAAGATCTGTAAGAAAGATGAGGGGAAGCTATTTATGACATATTTAATCAAGCACACAAACAGATTGAGGTGTTGAATATGGACCTGTTTGTTTTGAAAAAGTAATGGCTAAGTCTGCTTTGCCATTTTATATAACAATGTAATTGAGCAGAAAAGTTTGCCCATTTAAAAACAGCATCTCCACTGGAAAAAATCTATGTCATTAGACTGACTGTGCATCTAACTGTCCTGTGACTGATGAAGCATGTTTCCTTGTTTTAAAATGGCATTCACAAGTATGATTATGATATTAAAGATCTAGTCGTACGTTCTTCACACATCTGAAAGATCTAGGAAAATATCAAGAGCTTTATATTTGCAAGGAATGCAGGTACCCGGACTTTGTTATTGTTGTTCTTTCTTTCTTTTTTTTTTTTTTTTTCATACATAAAATGTGTGTTAATAGGGTTGCTCTACAATCAGTTGACTTTATGATTTATATGTATTCTTTTCCACTGAAAGCATCTGTATCAGAATAACAAAAATGTTCAGATAAATACACTGGCTGCATTAATTTCACTGTTGTTAATAGAGTTAAGCGAAGAAGAAAATTAAGTATAAATTTTCTTTGTAATCAGATTTTGTAATTATAAAACTGTAGAAAACAAAAGCAAACTTAATTTAAGCTACTAGAAATACCTACCATAAAATTTGATCTTCTTTTTGTGTTATTTTGCTTGAGTTCACAATAAAGTAACATTTCTGCTTCACTAGCACCTGCTGTGTATCACTGCAAATAATTGCCTGTAGCAGCACAGGTACCTCGAGGAAAGGAGAATATACCGTTCAGAACATACAAACAACTATATTTGAATTTATAAATATCATAATTCCCTCTGAACATAAAAAATGTGAATTGTTAAAAAAAAAAAAATCTATGTTTAAGTATTTATTCTAAAACAAAACAAACAAACAAACAAACAAAAACTCTTTTCCCCCAGAAAATTGCACACAGTAATGGCTGACATCACTGGTAATTTGTCAAGCATGGTATTGAAAGATATGAGAATTTATATTTTTCTGTATAGAAACTAGAAAGAAAAAATAAAAGGCTCTGGTACCCAATTAGAAATTGCTTGTGAAAACAAACTGAAAAGAAAATAAATGAATGCCTACTGCAGTGTAAGGTTAACCTTAAAATCATTTAGACTGTTGTATGTGATGTTTGCCTCCAGCCTCTCTGTTGTTGAGACACCAGGAATAGATGGTTTCATCTCTTCATCTCTTCATTTAAACATCTAAGTAACTCAGTGCATCAGAAATGCTGTGCATAAAATCTACAATTAAGGAAAAGAAAAGAAAAGAAAAGAAAAGAAAAGAAAAGAAAAGAAAAGAAAAGAAAAGAAAAGAAAAGAAAAGAAAAGAAAAGAAAAGAAAAGAAAAGAAAAGAAAAGAAAAGAAAAGAAAAGAAAAGGGAAGGGAAGGGAAGGGAAGGGAAGGGAAGGGAAGGGAAGGGAAGGGAAGGGAAGGGAAGGGAAGGGAAGGGAAGGGAAGGGAAGGGAAGGGAAGGGAAGGGAAGGGAAGGGAAGGGAAGGGAAGGGAAGGGAAGGGAAGGGAAGGGAAGGGAAGGGAAGGGAAGGGAAGGGAAGGGAAGGGAAGGGAAGGGAAGGGAAGGGAAGGGAAGGGAAGGGAAGGGAAGGGAAGGGAAGGGAAGGGAAGGGAAGGGAAGGGAAGGGAAGGGAAGGGAAGGGAAGGGAAGGGAAGGGAAGGGAAGGGAAGGGAAGGGAAGGGAAGGGAAGGGAAGGGAAGGGAAGGGAAGGGAAGGGAAGGGAAGGGAAGGGAAGGGAAGGGAAGGGAGAGCTCAAGCCACTCAGATTCTCCTGTTCATAAAGGCACTAAGTTTATTGCTATTGCCTAGTTTGCTTTCAGCAATCCAATTTAGACATCATAATTTAAAATACAGTGAATGGGAGGAAATAGGTTTCAATGCTCACCAAACCCAACTGACCAGTGTCCTGTGAAACAGATTTTCTGCTGGCAGTGGAATTATTGACAATGTGAGACATCCAGACATCCAAGAAATGTGGAAAAGAGAGATGCCTGTGAAGTCTGGTGTTTTATCTTGGTTTTAGATGCCTACTTATAGCCTTGACTTAGGTGATTTTCTTCTTAGAAAGAATGGCTTTTTGTTTTGTTTTGTTTTGTTTTGTTTAATACTTATTATGCATGGACAGAAGAAGTAGAGCTGCTGAGCATCTGAGATGACTGACTTTTATATGGCATGGGCCTAAGGAGAGGATGTAAGAGGCAGCTTAGCTCTGCAAGTGAGTGATTAGGTTACTCTGTCGATGGACAGTTTTGAGGTTCTATTAATTCCCTCAGTATTTCCGTTTTTATCCTATGCTTGCCTAATGTAAACAGTTAAGGAACTTGCAAGTTCTTATGTGATTAAGTGGCCAAATGTGGATTTTGTGGTTCACTCCCCTAAACTGTGGTTCCCATGGTTCACACTTTGTGCCTGCAAGAGATCTCTTTTAGTGTACACCTGACTTACTGTACACAATAACAAAGCAACAAAGCCTTCACAGCACTCCTGTATGGACTATCTAGTTTGTAGGGGTACAACCATGGTCTTAATGGTACATGGCAGAGGTACAACCATGGTGAGGCATGGTTTTAATTATCTACCACCAAGCAACCATAGAGCTAAATGCACTAGAATATGTTTCTATTTCCTTTTCCTTTTCCTTTTCCTTTTCCTTTTCCTTTTCCTTTTCCTTTTCCTTTTCCTTTTCCTTTTCCTTTTCCTTTTCCTTTTCCTTTTCCTTTTCCTTTTCCTTTTCCTTTTCCTTTTCCTTTTCCTCTTCCTCTTCCTCTTCCTTTTCCTTTTCCTTTTCCTTTTCCTTTTCCTTTTCCTTTTCCTTTTCCTTTTCCTTTTCCTTTTCCTTTTCCTTTTCCTTTTCCTTTTCCTTTTCCTTTTCCTCTTCCTTTTCCTTTTCCTTTTCCTCTTCCTTTTCTTTTTCTTCTTTTTTCTTCTTTTTTCTTTTTCTTCTTCTTCTTCTTCTTTTTCTTTCTTTTTCTTTTTTTTCTTTTTCTTTTTCTTTTTCTTTTTCTTTTTCTTTTTCTTTTTCTTTTTCTTTTTCTTTTTCTTTTTCTTTTTCTTTTTCTTTTTCTTTTTCTTTTTCTCTCTTTTTTTTTTTCCTTTCTTTTTTTTTTCCTTTCCTTTTTTTTTTTTTTTCTTTTTTTTCTCTTTTATTTTTTCCCCTTTCTTCTTTTTCCTTTCTTCTTCTTTCTTTTTCCTTTTTTTTCCGCCACTGCCTGTCCCAGCAGGACTTTCCTGGGCTGTTAGCACTTTGTTAGCACTTGCATTTGAGCAAGCATTTCATGGCTTTCTAACCTTTAGGTGAATCCTATGATTTTTTATTTTCTGACTGGCTCAGGTGTAAATGTCCATGTTTGCCCAGTGGGTTCCCACTCTTTTGTGCCTAGCTGAAGTGACAGCTTCAAATGACTGCTGAGCAAATGACTGCTATCACCCCATGCACATTTGGAGGGAGAGGTCATAAAGAGAAGGGGCTGTGGGCCTTTTCCTCTCTGTCAACACCCTCAGATGCTATATGAATGCTCAGGATCATCTGAAAACAGTAAAAGCTGTGCTGCCCTCCCAGCCGGTTATCATCCAGATCCACATCATTATACTTGCAACTATTATATCATATGTCAAATATGCAGAATATTGTTCTTTTGAGAAGCTTTGATATCAACTGCGTCTTTGTAACTTGGTCATCAGCCTTCACAGCTCTGGGGTATCTGTATCCAGTTCCAGCTTTCTGTCTGTATCAAAAGTCTGTTTGTGGCACCTAGAGGTGGCAAATTTTGCCAAAAAAAAAAAGAGGGGTGGGGGGCAGTGGTGAAGGAAAATCAAACAAAAAAGAGATCTCCGTGTCACCTTCTCCAAACACATCCAAAGTATTTTTCTAAATGTATTTTCTGTTCTGCAGTGTTGAAGTCAGTTAAAAACCTAAATAAATCTCTTATCCAATACCACCCGGGCTCTGCATTGCTCCTTGTGTACTCATATGTATGCATTTTGGGAGTAAAGGAAATAGTTAAATGGTTCTGGAATGGCATTAGTTAAAACAGCTGTTTGCTTTCTCTATCTGTCTCTTTTTGAGTGCAGTTCAATATTGATGCTGTCAGTTAATACAGCAAGTCACATAAGCAACTGGATAAGAGTTCTTCACAAATAATGGCACTATTTCAAAGAGTGACCCTTGTAATCTGCATAGGTTGTTTTCTGCTTTGATATATTTTTATTGCAAAACCAGATAATTTTCCCTCAGCATTTGTTAAACAATAGGCTACTCATAATGTAAAATTACCAAAAGGCAAATATTTATATATTGCCACTCTTTAAAATCACATAATTAACATTTACATCTGCAGCTTTATACTGACCTTTTTTTTTTTCTTTTTTTTTTTTTTCCTAAATGAAACCATCGTAATTACGTAATTTGAAGCACTTTCTTTAAATTGCTGCTTGTTACCTATCTTCCATAATAATATGATTTTAAATTATAGTGATTCAGTGCTTTTAAATCTGATACTCTCTGCTCTGCTACCACAAGGTCTCCATGCTAGGTGTCAGCGGCATTCCACATAGGCACAGGAATCTTTATTGATGAACCCGAGGCAGACAAGGTTCATAGTTAATGTTTGACTGTGTATTTACAGAGGGCGGTTTGGTGGGGAGTATTGGCAAAAGTAATACATCTCCCAAGTGGCTTGTGTTTGGTTATGCACTTATTTAGATGGATTTCAGTCAAGATAATCACCAAATATCATTTAATTTCCACAAACACAAGACTTATTTTTTTTTATTTTCTTTCCTGAATAATGTTTCATTTGAACCTGATGCAGCACAAATTGGATCACATGTTGTGCTTGTGACAGACAGCAGGAAAAGAGTATTTCTCACAGACTGGTAACTGAAAAAGCATATTAATATGATTTCTGCAGGAAAGAGTGTGGACAGCCCAGCAAGAATGACCACAATGCTGCCATCATAAGTATCTATCAGCATAACCCAATTTCAAAGGACAGTGACTTCAGCTGGCTTTAGATCAGTTCCACCTCCATGCTACAAATCCACAAAAACATTGCAAGAAGTTTTAAAATGTCTTGCTGGATATCCCATTTCCACATTGTGCAGAAGGGCAATTATTTGGCAAAGCAATTGCCAGTTTAGTATTACTTTTGTATAACAGCTCTCCATAGCTTCAGTGTCCTCTACTGTCTGTCTTACAGTGTTTTTGTAAAAGGGCGATTCAAAGATGCTCAAGAGAACTGCTACTACTGCTACTGGCAGTAGGTCACTTCTGAGGACACTTGAAGATCTGTATTTTTTTCCTACTAGATATTATTGCTTCTGAAATTAGTCTTTATTTATGCTGGATTAAAACAAAAAACAAACAACAACAACAACAACAACAACAACAACAACAAAAACATGCCATACAGCACAGGACTGGAAATCATTGTGAAAAGGTGCTTGAATCCCACCTACACTTCATTTGTCATCGTGAGTGCCAGCAGTTAAGTTGGATGATGGAGAAGTGTGTCACTGCAGACACTGGCACAAGCAATTCATAGATAAATGCTGTAGGTTTCATCTGGTAGTTGTGAGCACTGAGCTGGGGGTGAGGGGGTAGGACATCACTGTGTGTGTTCATGGGGTTGGAAGGGCCATCATGTTTCACAGATTCCAAACAACAAATCCTGACAAGTGAAAAATGTTTGATTTTTAAAAGTCACACAGCTAGCCTTTTTTAAACACTTTCAGTATTTATTTAACCTAGTAAATAGGTTTATTAGCAAGGTTCCATTCTTTGTAGTTTAGGTAATGGATTTACCATATGTTTATGCTTTAAGGACTTGTGTAAGACTGCTAACACCTATTTCTCCACCTCCTGTCTCAGGGGTTAAGACCTTGGTATGCTGCCAGTTTACTGCTGTGGTCCTTTCCCCTTGTATAATTACAGTTATTC
>NW_028180726.1:0-15997 GCF_964211825.1 Aythya ferina
TTTTTATTTTTTAATGTGGATTCTTTCCCTTCAAACCATTCCTAATCCCTTGACTTTCTGTTCATGAATAGATTGAATTTTTCACTATGACATTGCCTAAAGACAATGAGCGATTTCACAACAAATGATTTATGTACTGGAATCTAGAGAGATTTTTGCTCATAAAAACACTCCAGCCATTTATCTTGATCTCCTGATATAACACAGCCATGGCTGTATGTCTCTAAATTAACTGCAGATTAAACAATTCAAGCTGGTTGAAAAGTGTAAATGCAAGAGAAAAGCTCAAAGAAGAAGTTCAATCAATTTCCGTGATTGGATTCTTATCAAGACAAAAATGTGAGCAGTTTCCATTGGCCATTTCAGGATAAACAAGCCAGGAGGTAAATAGACTCCAGGCATCTGTGAAGCTATATCATGTGTGTAGGGCAGTAGGTTTAAATAAAGCAAACAAGCTTGAGTTTCCGTCAGGGTAGGCATCTGTGACTGTGATGCTGAGCAAAGTTAGTTTATAGAATGTTTGGGGGCTTCTTTATTTTACTTTATTTTGCTGACAATTTCTGGGATATGCAAAAAGGGAACAACTGAAGCAATTCAAAAGCATGAAATACAAAATACAAAATAAGAAATCAAAAGAAAAACAAAAAAGGAAACACTGCCAAAAAAAAAAAAAAAAAGACAGGGAAAAAAAGAAAAAAAAAAAAAAAAAGAGGATGATCTCTGCACGTCTTCAAACTAGGCTTATTGGCATCCAGGGCAAATAAAGTATGCAGGTCAGTTCTGTTTTTCTTTTTAGCTCAACAGTTTTGAGCTAAAATGTACAACTCTTCTTCACTCATTTGCATTCAACATGAAGCAAATGCACACATGCTCACAGGTCCCATGTTTGATTCTATTCCACCCATGTGAACCCACACAAATGCCATTAGTTTGGTTCTCCTCCAGCAGCAGAGCATCAGCATGTCCCCCCCTGCCAGTTAGTGCTGCTTTTATTAGGGTGTTGTCTAGACACAGGGCAAGGCAAAGAAGGCTCGACACAATAATTGCATCTGAACCTCTCACAGTCTTCCAGCTTTGTGAACTTTTTTACCGTATTAAACTCTGATATAAGCATCAGCAGAGACGTGGCCTCTGCTCTGTTCAGATGCACAGAGCAGTGCTCTGTAAAGCATTGGTTTACAAAGGAGGGAGTGCAGCGAGCAATTTTGCTTTGCCTTGGTGCATGAGGGCTGCAGTCTGATCTGCTTCAATCAAGTTCAGCTAATTTGGATATGATGAGTAAGCTGGAGTAAACTGCAAGACGGTGTAAGCAGGTCCCAAAGTGGGAATTAAGGGAAATAACTAATAGAGGCATGTAATCCATACCAATATGGTGTGAAGGTTGAAAGGGACTCTGACACCAAGTACGGGGGAAAACATGATGGAAAGAAGACTGCAAGATAGAAAAGGTTGCCTTTCATGCCCTGTTTCCCACCTGCTTCCAGACTTTAAAGTCACTGGGGTTTTGCAAACCGTTCCTACATCCCTCCAGGGAATGCATGTGCACCAGTGAGCCGGAGCCTGTGTGCATGCAGGCGAGAGCTGGTTCCTGGAAAAGTGCACCACTGCCCTCCTCAGGAGAGCTCTACGTGGTGTGGACCCCCCCTCCCGAGCCAAGCAAGGCTCCCCCAAGAGCCAGAGCTAGCTCTTTGGGTCTGAATTCCCTTCTGGTTCATCAATGAGTTGTGAAGCACCACGAAGGGACAGCCATGACATTCTTGAATTATCAAAGCTTTCTCCACAGGCAAATACACATCCCAGTTTACATACCAATCCCTCCACCTCCACCCAGGCAAACCTCCCAGCCCCACTAACTGAAGGAGTTTGGCAAATAAAAGTTTATGAGACAGTGGAGGCAGAAATGAGGATAGAGTTCAGCAAGCCACCAAGAGGAAGAGGAGTCCTAATCCATAGATATTATCCCTTCCCTTCTTTGTTACCTTTCTCATTTATCAGTATGGAGGGGCCAAACAAATAAAGAGCTCTTCAGAATCAGCACTGAAACCTTCAGGGCCATAAAGCATGCACCATGGTGCTAAGGTGCCCACCTTGTGATTGATCTGGGAAGAGCAGCGAGCACGTTCAGCACTGGGACAGGCAGGTATGGTACTGCACTAAGCACCTGCACTTCTTAGGCTGAGGATTTCTCACTACCCAGGTTTAGCAGTTACAGGCAGAAGATATCCAGCACCATCCACAGCTTCCCAGCACCTGTGGTCTGTGCTCCTGAGCTCAGGTTTGAGGCTGTGGAGCCAAGTGGCTGAAGCAGGTCAGAGCTCAAGAAGGCAAGGCCTTTCTACCCAGGGTTAGAAGAGCTGCTTGGTTTTCTCCAAGTGCATGAAGGACACCAAGACAAAGTAATGCTGTAGATATGGCCCCTACCAGCCTTTAGAAGACTCTGTGCAGGTTTGTGACCTGCAGGAAGTGTTGTTTCTGCCCACTGCAGAATGGGGCCAACAGCTAGTCCTGACAGAGCAGGGCCTGGTGACCTGCAGGTCCATAATTCTACATTTACAACACACTGTACCCTGCTTCTTCTCCTCACCTTCATCTTCTTTGGTCCTATGGTGTCTAGATTTGCTCTGAGCTAAGATCCTATTGTAGTTTTTAGTCATGCCTAGGTTTTATATGTAAGCATGCTCGAGAGAAGGAAAATGGGGCTTGGGAGCAATAGCAGCATGTCTAAGGCAGAAGAGCTATGTGCAAAGAGGGGTTGCCTAGGTTGAGTCTTTTTCTCCTCATGTGTCATACTTCAGAGGCAGTGCTGGAGAGTTCAGGGTCTGCCCCGATCCCACTCTGCCTTCTGAACACTCACCAAGGAGTTTACTGCTGGACCACCATTAGCACACACACACCAGGCAGACCGAGGGGCTGCACAGACGAAGTCGGGAGCTGTCACATCATATCTCCACTGGGCTCCTGCCCTCTGCACCTGCCTGTCCCCTACCACCACCTGTGCCAGCAGCCCCATGAAGTGCCTGCTCCCGCCTTGGTCTCAGTGGAAGGCAGGAACCCCCGACCTCCATGCAGGAAGCTTTATCTTCCATATGGTTTTGCATTTTGCTGAATGGCTCAATGATGATTTTGTGAGTCCAGACAGAAAGCAGAAATGTCTTTAAAGCAGCAGAAGTGACCCAGAGATTAAAGCAAGGGTGCTTTCTCATACAGCACTTTGGGATGGGGAGAAGACACTTCAAGGAAGGAGCTCAGAGAGGAGAGACCACCCAGCTCCTGGATCAGTGGCCACAAGTTCCCCCAGCACCGGCGTTGAAGGTGTTAATTCCCTTCCACAGGCCAGGAGAAATTGCCTTGATGTGGCAATTTCCAAGTTTTCAATTTGGCTGGGCTGCAGCAGAAAGAATAGAGTTGCAGAGCTGGGATGTGTAACAGGGGTGAGCTGCAGGTGGCCCAGGCTGGCATTTGGTATAAAAAGGGGGGGAGCTCCAGGGAGTGACTGGGAAGGGGATGTTTTTTTCTGCAGAAAAGCTGAGTTTATAACTTCTGCCTCCTTGTCTCTCTGCTCTGTGTGTGGCTGTAAGGAGGTGAGATAGCCCCCATTTGCTTTTACATTAAAACTTAGCTAAAAGGTGGTTAGTTCTGCCAGCTGGAGAACTCTTCCTGCTCTTGTGATAATGAGGAGAGCCAAGGGACTCGGGTTGATCAGGGTTTTTACTCATACGCCAGCACCAAACACGCTGGCTGAATCAAAGCAGGCTTTGGGTGAGGGCAGCAGCGCTGCACAGACCCAGGCATAAGGTCTGCATGCTGCTGCTGTTCTTTTGGGCTGTTCAGGGGAGTCCGGGGAGTCGCTGACATATGGGCAAAAGCTATGAGTTGCAAAAGCCGGGTCCCTCTGCCTAAGTGCAAAGACACTGTGGGAATTAAGAGGTTTCTGGGCAGGCTGGAAGGTAGAAAGGAACATCCCTGTCTAGCAGAAGGATTCTCTAGGCACTTGAGGTTTTCAAGTAGCATCAAACTAACAGCACCACAGAAAGAACAGCAGTAACAAAGAGGAGTTTATTTAAGCATCAGCAAAACACACAGTGCTGAGGTTCTGGAAATGTCTCCCTTAAGTTCCTTCTCATGTAATCTGCAAAACATTATTGCAATTGTCACATTTATTTAATAAAACACCAGGCTGTGTTTATTCTTTAAAATATGCAGCCTTAAAAAAAGAAAAAGAAAAAGAAAAAAAAGAAAAGAAAAGAAAAAAAAGTTGTATGCCCCAGGAGTCTGAGTAGCACAAATGGAAATAGCATGAACCCTGCCCATTAGCAAGCGGTTTTACTGCAAACACAAGTGCAGCACATTACAGGAGCTTCAAGTAATTCTATGCTCAGTGTATATTAAGGAGGAAGAGGAGGAGGAAGACAGATTATTCACCGGATTGGGGTTCAACTCAGCTCAGAGCGAACTCAGGTGAAACTGAGCCAGGCTGATGAATAAAACCTGACAGCAGCAGAACCACAAACTGCACTCAGAGGCTGTATTACACGTTGCCTTATGGTGACTTGATTTAATAGGACTGTTTAGGGTTTTTCTGAGAAAAGCCCAGAGCCTAACCCAGAAGGAAACAATAATAATAATAGTAATAAAAAAAAGGGGGGGGGGAAACTTAGTTTTGTTTTTCTTTTTGTTTTTCTTTTTTTCTTTTTCTTTTTCTTTTTCTTTTTCTTTTTCTTTTTCTTTTTCTTTTTCTTTTTCTTTTTCTTTTTCTTTTTCTTTTTCTTTTTCTTTTTCTTTTTCTTTTTCTTTTTCTCTTTCTCTTTCTCTTTCTCTTTCTCTTTCTCTTTCTCTTTCTTTTTCTTTTTCTTTTTCTTTTTCTTTTTCTTTTTCTTTTTCTTTTTCTTTTTCTTTTTCTTTTTCTTTTTCTTTTTCTTTTTCTTTTTCTTTTTCTTTTTCTTTTTCTTTTTTCTTCTTTGTGCCAGACAGTGTAATCCAAGCCAACGCACAGCAGGAGCTGGCTGTAATGTGCCCAGGGCCCCTCCAAGGAGCATCCCCCAGACACTGCTGCACCTCCACTGCCATCCTGGCCATGGGCTAAGATACATGCTCATGGGGCAGCTCTGGGTCTATGCTGGGACCAGGCAGGGTGACTGTGGTAGTGGTGGGGACTGAAAGGCAGTGTCCTACATCCCGTTCAGCCTCTCTTACTCTCAGAGCTTATACAAACCTCTAAGCAGCTCCAGGGAAATCATACCATTGTGTTTAACAGAAGTTTTGGGATTTCATCCTGCTTAGCCAAGATAGTGCATTTTGCTGTGAGAAGAGGGATCAGTGCTGCATCCCCTGGGGCATCTCAGCCTGTTGGCAGGGGTCCAGCCTGCAGGTTTAAGAGCCCTGAGCCCCCTGCCCCTCACTGCGCTTGGATGCTCGCCCCAGCCTAGAAGGCTGCAAAGGGGATGGCAGAGCTCCGAGTAGGGGCTGCCCATCTGCTAGCCAGCTCAGGGAAAGGCACCTTGGCCAGGAGGTCACTTCTCTAGCATGTCCATAGTGCTGCAGCCCCTGCAGAGCACCAGAGCTCTTCTCCCCTCGCCCGCCCAGATCCTGCTGCGGTGAATATGCATTTGGCTGATTCGGGGCTTTGCTGAGCGGCCACGCTGGGGGGAGTGGGAATGGACTTCAAGGCACCTTCGGGCTGGATGCATCTCCTCTCCCCAGGAATTCATTTATGGAATAAGCAGAGGCCTCTTTCGAGGCCTGTGTTCCACTAAGTGAATATATAATGATGCAGTCTATACATTTATACATCATCCCCTGCAAACAGGGGCCTATTTAGGACAAGATCAGACTATGCTTCTCCCGGCAGGGGTTGCATTAGCAATTCATTTCATAGCATAAAAGGAATGTACGGAGACAATCATCCACAGCCTGAATAAAACACTGGAGGAGAAGCCAAGGACCAAAGGAGGAAAAAGATAATTCCTTTGAAAGGAATTTTTTTTTTTAAATCAAAAAACAAATCAAAAAAAAAAAAAAAAAAAAGAGAGAGAGAGAAAATAAAGCTGGTCTAGAAGGCAAAATCTCTCGGAAAAGTAATCAGAAAGATAGGAGATCTGAGCTGTTTATTATTTTGGGTTGATGGAAGAAGAGGAAAAGAAGGGATAATGTATGTTTCCTCTATATACTGATGAAAATAGGACTAGTGAACTAGGGAAAAGGAAGAAAATTTTCTTAGAGACACGTACAAACGCACACATGTACAGGAGTGCCCACACACAACCTAGAGGTGATCAGAAAGAATGTGGAGTAAAATAAAAAGATTTAAAAATTCAGGGATCTTGCCTGAAAAACAATACATTGTGCCTTCAGGGTGCATAGACGGGAAGATGAGAAATTAGGGAAGGTAGAAATAGGAAGGTAGAATATGGAAAAGAAGGAAGGCGAGAAGGGGACCTGACAACAGATAGGAGAGGCAAGGCAAGGGCTTGTTTACTCTCTCTGATAGCCCAGACCTTTCCAAGGTGCAAGTGGGATCACTCAGACATCAAAGACTGAAGCTTTCTGAGATGCAATGAAGCATATGCCTGCTGACATTATTTGTCTTTTTCTCTATTTAATGGTCTTGTTTACATGAGGGCCAAGGCTTTCAGGTTGAGCAGCTCATGTGGGTTTAGATTTGTGCCTGCCTGACAAGAGAAAGAACAAAGGTCCCAATGAGGGCTGGAGCACTCCATAACCTCCTAAGAGAAAGCATGAAAGCAACCCAAAGTCCCTGGTGACCTTCCCTAACCCCCCTGTGACAGTTCCCTGTCTTCTGAGGCCGCAGCAGCAGGCTCAGCCCAAAATACCTATCCCAACAGCTCTAACTTCTGGATAAGGTGTTGGAGCCACCTGATGCTGCAAAGCAAAATAATATTCATCCTAAAGACCCTTCCCATTCTCTCCTCTGTTAACCCAAGTATCTGCCACCCAAAATTTCCTCCAAACAGGCCTCACAGAGCTGCCTTCTCCCCAGCCAGGCCTTCCTTTCTGCCTGGCCCTGGTTGTTCATGCCAATGAGTCTTCTGAGAAAGCTGCTAATTAAAGGCATGCGATAGTTAAACTTTTGCTAATCAAGACAAATGAATCAAGTCTCGAGTGTATGATAGTGGAGCTGAATCGCTCCTTCCCCCACGCTCGTCAGCCTTCAATTACAAGGCTCAGATATTATCGTGAAATATTTCCCCTAAAGCCCCATTGTGCAGCTCCTGGTTATGGTTCTCCTGATTCGTGGTGTTTATTTAGCGCTGTGGGGGTGTTTTGTCAGCAGAACACATGAGCATGTCCAAATGTTAACGAGCCCATTAAAGACAGACAAGATGTAATCGGACCAGACACTCTGACTGGCAGCAGGACAGGCCGAAAATTCAGGGGAAAAAGCGCTCCTATGCCCAGTCATGGTGACAGCAAGATTTAGAAGAAGAGCTTCCAGGCAAAGGACACAGGCCAGACTGGGAGCCTGTCCCAGAAAATTACTGACAGCACACCAAGGCAACCACTGCCTCTTTTTAGGAGCTGAAAAAATAAATCAGGAGTAAACTCTTGGAGGTTTGGATGGAAGGAGGATTGGGCCCCCATTTTCACCCTCTCCAGAAATCAAGGGACTTCACAAAATGCAGATAACACGAACCAAAGCAGAAACAGCCACTGAGTTGGAAGCAAACTCTCCTGACCTCTATTACACTCCAGAGTTGTTGATTTAACTGCTGTATTTTCAAACATCTAATTTGCACCCTCAGGTCACCAATATAAAGCTGCCAGACGGAGGCAATTGGGAAAAAAAAAATAGTCTGGGCTGGAGCAAAGAGATGGAGAGTTAGAAAAGTAGCAGGACTCGCTGTGAACTTAAGATCCATTTGTGTGCAAGACCCAGGCCACTGCTGAATCAGTGCTGGCTTTGATTATTTTTTCCAGATAAGCTACAGATCATATTTTTATGACTGCAGTGTTTATGAAGGGAGCAACTAAGTGTGCCCGAGTAGCCAGGACCTAGCCCTGACCTTCTCCCTGATGCTCTCACAGCATCAGGGCTCAATGCGGACGCTGCTGTCAGCACAACTTTTGCTTCAGCTACTTGCCACAGTTCTGATGCTGTATTTCATCCTTTCTGGAGTTTGCCAGAGAACGGCCCCTGTCATCACTCTTCTATTTCTGCAAACGTAGTTTGCTCTTCAGAGCTGTTTGAGAAACGGACTCACTGCAAACATGCTTCAGTCTCTGGCTGGTCCATGGACTGTTTGGTTGTGGGGCTTTTATCAGTTATTTGAGCTGTAAAATCAATCCACCAGTCACATGAATTTGTTTTCCCTCTCTAAATGATCACAACTTCTGTTTAGTTTCCAGATCATTCACCTCTTGTTTTAACCCTCCAGTCTGTGTGTCAGCCTGTGGTTTTATATGGAAATGAGGACATCCATCTGGGCCTGCAACCCTTGTCCATATGAAAGACAAATGGCTAGTTAACTAATAAGGGAGGTAAAGAAGGATCTAATAATTCATCCAGTTTTAGCAGCACCCTGACAGCATGAGTTTGAACCACCTTAAAAAAGGGCCATGAATTTGGAGGCAACGGGATGGAGGCAAAACCTCCAAGAGTTCTGGAGGCAAAGTCAACAAGAAGTTGGGTGCTTGGGTGAGCCATCTTGGTGCTGTGTGAGTTGGCATCTTCAACTCACACCTACCACAAGTGGGTTTTGAGGCTCTTTCAAGCAGAGGCATCACATTTGGAAATGCCTGTATGTCTCTGCCAGAGCTCTGGTCCCGTCACACAGCTGCATCACCATGCAGAGCAGGCCTGGAGTCTTCAAAGTGCACAGCCAAGCCAGCAACCGAAAAGAGCAGTTAGTGCCACTAACAGAAACAACTCTTTTGATCTCCTTGACATCAGTGCAGCAAACATCCCACTCCGGTGCATTCTTGCATAAAAGAGAAGCTTCTTGCTGCTCAATCACACTGCTTTTAATAGCTTTCTGAATGCAAACATCCGCAGCTTTTATTTCAGTTTAATCTGCCAATTTTTCTAAGTCTTTATCACACTTTATCAAACAGTGTATCAGTGTGAGATATCCAACCCCCTCCCCTCAGGCATCTCCGAAATTGAAATCCCAGGAAGACAGCAGCTTCTTTCATATTTTAATTATTTTAACATTTTACTTTAGTGGCCTCTGTATTATTATGACTTGTTTTTCTCTCTGGAACAGGGCTGTGATCCCACACTGGGTGGGAAATTTGTTTGTCTAGAGCAAAATAGCAGAATGCCTCTAATGCATTAGATATGGATTAGAGAAATTGTGTTTGGGAAATATATAATCTCTTGGTAAATGGGGAAAAATAAAAAGCCTATTTCATTTCAGCTTTAATTTGTTTTTCCCCGATTATAATTTTTAATGAAAAAGTGTGTTTTAACCACATGAGTGCTGCCTCATTTGCCAAGTGTTAGGTATAAGCTGCATCTCCAATAATGTCACTTCCTTCTTTACCATTGAAGGCTCTGATTCAGGAAAACACTTAACCACATGCTTAAATCCATCCTTCTTGTAGAAAACACTCATGCGTAGAATTAACTTTAGGTATCCTGGGACTTGCTCATGTGCTTAAAGTTTGAGACATCTCAATACTTCTCAAGTTTGAGATTGCCTTCTGATTTAGCACCACATAATCTGGTACATAAGGCATTAAAATTGGCATCAAGACTCTCTGCAGCTTTGCTGGGTGTCGGCTTGGCCCTAATATGATACAGAAGGAAAAATCACTGCAGCCCAGGCACGGTATCCCTGCCCTGCCATGCCAAGGGTGGGCAAGCAACTGTGCTTTTCTGTCTGATATCTGAGCACTGGCTTTTCTCAAGCTCTGCTGCTTTGTCGTGTGAGCTGATCTGCATCAGTGTCCCTGTGTCACCATAGCCTGATATGTGCCATAAAGCCTACAGATCTGCAAGGAGAGTTAAGCCTGTGTCTACAGTGAAAATAAAACATTATGGCAACAGGTGATTTACCTCTCTCTCCCACAAACTCTTTCCCCACTGCTCTTGGGAGTAACCAAGGGAAAGTAGAAGAGCAGCTTGGTGCTGCTCAGAGGTGCCCAGCAACCCAGCCCTCCATCCATTGGACCACCTTGAAACTTCCTTCAGGTCTTCAGCTTATTAAATATATACATAAATGAATAAAAAGAGATAAAGAGTCACCCCTGTTAGGCAACTAATTCTTACTACTACTTTGGGTTCTACCTGAGGCAGGTTTCCCAGCATATTCTAGAAAACTTTTGAGGCTGAATGTCAAAGAAATAGGATTTCAGCTCTTGGAACAGCATGTTGCAAGTCCAGCCATCAAAGACTGCTGCAGCCCTTTGACTCCAAACACCGAGTGAATTCAGCAGGACTGTGCAAACAGCAGGCGTATGGGAAGAAGCCAGATCCATGGGTGTGATTCTTATCTCTCACATCTGGTGTAAATGAGGAGCAAGAACACTGAAGCCTGCTGGACCAATGTGCTTGCAAACCCAAGCCAGGCAGAAGAAAACAGTCAAGTCTGGGTGCTTCTAGACACGAGCCCTGGAGGATCGAGGCTGTTGCCTCCAGCCAGCTAGGTTTGATTTGATCTCTAAGTGCCACCCTATTCATTTAAACAGCCTTTGCTATTGTAGTGAATGGTTCTGAAATTGCCTTCGTTCAATACCTCCAGCGTAACCTGTGCTAGTCCTTTCCCCTTGTGCCCAGCCCCAGGGCTGTGCCACCCATGGTCCTTCTCCACAGTCCCCAGACCCTGGAGCATCTCACCTCATCTCATAGAAGTAGGTATCATTCAGATCAGCTCTTCTAGCTCTTCTTTCCCTAGGGGGATGGATCTTAGTCATAAATCATAAGCCCAGGAAGTTTTCAGAGCAGCAATCCACTCCTGTCCTTATCCAGGCTTGCTGCCCTAGCTGCTGGGCTGCTTTGGAAGATCTGAATCTCAGTGTTTCACAAGGTTTGATTTTAAATTCAGTTTCTCCCTTTTTCCGGCAAATCGCTCTGTCTCACAGAGCTTTTCCAGTAACTAGGCATTGTTGGCACAGAGAGGCTGGGCCCATTATTATTGTATTTACTCTGGACCCCAGCTTCTACTTCTCATCCAATAAATCCATTTGAGAGCAAGGGTTTTGATAGACACTTTAATAGAGCTCTCCTTAACCTGACCATGTTAATGATTTTTTGGGGGTTGGCTCTATGCCAGTTCATGCAGCTCATTAGTTTTTTTCTTTTCTTTTTATTTTTTTCTTTTGTAATGAGCTGCATCTCCTTGTTCCTTTCCTTGTTCCTCTCCCCCACTCCTGCACAGTGAACATCAGTGCTCCTTGCTGCCCATCTCCCCAAAACCAGTCCCCAGCACTCAGCCCCTGGTCCTGTGCCAACATCTGTTTTGTTGTTTAAAGGCCACAAAGACTCCCAATTACCTGGCAAACACCCTCACCCTTCTCAATGGCAGGAATATCAGAACAGTTCGCTTCCACTGTGCATTGTGTTTATTTACCAAAGCACTAACTGACCTGGTCTTAACTGGTGATGGAGAGGGGCAAGGGAAGGAGACCTCTTCCCAGAACTGAGCTGTGTACTTTTCATGCTGCTGACTCAGCCAGAGTTCTCCAGCTGTGGTGTTTGTGGATCCAGCTGCTGGGCTGGCTGGTTGTTGATGAGCCCCTCTAATTGCAGAAAGTGCTTTTTCATCGTCAGCAGGAAAAGAATCTAAAATTCTCTGCTCAAATGACCTTCTCTCTTCCTACTTTCACCTACTGGGAGTGATGGTGAAGGAGACAAATTATATGGGCTCAGGATGCTGTACCCAGACTTAAAGGAAATACAGATTAATCTTGAAGGGATCAGATATTTTGACTTCTGTGATTGAACAAGCAGTTGTCCATAGATTTGCCATGCTCCAGAAATGGAACTTCATGCTAAAAAGAGATTTGAGAGAGCTCAAGTTATTATCTAATGATGGAGAGCTCCCAAGCCAGTTCTCATTCTCCAGCTGGCTTGCTAGCAGAGCTGCTCTGATAGTGTAATATATCCTGGTCTTAAGTGTTGAGATTCAGCCATCATAAGCCAGTACAGGTACACATAGGGGAGCAGCATATAGTTCCAAAAGATTCTACCAAACAAATTAAAGGAGATACTGGAAGAGCACTGAGAACCAAGGAAAAGTGTTCTCTGCAGTTAGAAACATTCTCTGAGGACAAACCACATGTTTAAGTTGTCCTCTGTGTATGGGTTCAGTCGTGCATCAGGCACCATGGTGGTTTCCTGGTGAGCCTGGGAGGGCAGTAGATGACAGAAGAGTGGCCGCCATTCTGTCCTGCAGGTGCATAATTTCCTTTTGAGCGAGTTACAGTGATATTGAAAGCCGTGAACAAGTTCAGTGACCAACAGGAATCTGCTTTTTTTATTGTTTGGGCTGAAATACCATGAAGGGGAAAGTTAGTTTCATTAAACTCATACACCTCCACCCCCACAAATGTTATCAGAACCACAAAGCTTTCTGAATGCTTGGTTATTTCTTTTGAAAACCAGATTCCTGCAGATGTGATTCTGGGTTTCCTGAAACTATAATCTCCTCTCTATATCTTTCCTGGGGAGGTGGAGTTTAAATTTAGGGAAATGCTCTTGCTCTGTTCCTTTTCTGGCCCCAGTAACACAGAAACTAAAGCAATCCTAGGCAGAACACCAACACAAGCATTCAGTGAGGATGCAAACCAACATGTCCTGTGAAGTCTAGGAAGTGATCCATCATTGCATTACATACCCAGCATTTTTTGTTTTCATTTCCACAGTGCCTCTATATAGCTGTCACCAGCGTGAAGCATGTGTAGCAGTTGGATCCATGGTATTCAGCACTGCCACACAGACACCTACCACAGGACTTACAGGGTAGTTCCTTTAATTGGAAGCAAGTAAAATCTCTGTTCCTATGCCGGAACTTCTCTCACCACTGAATTACTCTTACAATTGCAGGTTTTGCTGGGAAACAAAAGCCTGTGTGTCAAAATACAGGGAGAAAATGCAACCTTTCCAAGCAGAATCCTGACAGTCCAGGCACCAACTGAGATGATCAAGGATGGACTTTTGAGATGGGGTTTTTTGTCTGTGTCATTTTCAAGTGTGCAGTAAAATTTCCCCTTCAGATAATCCACATAGGATGCTTCTTGTGTCCCTACATTCATCATTCCTGGGCTCCCCTCTTGCATATTCCATAGGTAATTGCCACATACATACTTTCTGTCATCTACCTTTCCAAATTGCGTTTCTCATTCTAATTAAAGGAGCAGGGTTTTATTGTTAATGATGGTTTTGTGCACGGAGAAATAAGATTGTTTCACTCTATTAAGTCAAAGGATGAGATCTGTCCCTCCCAGTATTTCTCCTGCACAGACCAAAAAGGGGGTGCATTTTAGGGAAAGGAATCCCCATGTTCATTTCGTGCTCTGGTGAGGATCTTGAGTTTCATCAAGCCCTCTGAATACACCACAGACTTGCAGCTTCACTGAAACAGAACTGCAGCTGTGATTGCAGCTTTTCCGTAGGGTCAAACCTATACCTGGTGCAAGCCAAGAGTAGCTCTGGTCACCGCAAATGGTAATGGGTCCTTGATCTCTTCCAACAGAACAGAAGAAGTTCACAGACCAAACCTACTGCTTCATGTATGTATGTCAAATATTCCTCCCAAGGCTTTCAAGATGATGACTTGCTTTTGCCCTCCAGGACAAAGTGACTCGCAAACTTTTCTCTTCTGATAGACAGAATTTAATTCTGGATTTCTGTTTTCATCTTATAGTTGATCTGCTTTTTGAATTAGTGCCCCAACCACAGTACAAATTCTGATTATGCAGTACCCACAGGGGCAGAGACCATTTGGTTTATGTATTCAGCTTTCCAAAGGAATTCACAATGCTGGCACAATCCTACAGGCAGTTTTCAACATTCAGGACATCCCTGCAATTCAGAGCAGAGTTAGCTGTCACCTGCAATAGCATCTCACACGGTGTAGTGAGGAGCCTCAGGCTGGGTCAAATTCTGCCAGTTTTCCCACAGATCTGGAGGAATCCTGCTGTTGTTATTGAGGCTTAGCTCTGTTTTACATGGAAGTTCACAGCAGTTTGGTCCATTCTTACTTCTGCCAGCTAACTCCACCTTTTCCATTCTTCAGGGCCACATCATTCTTTTGCAGATCAGCCATAAGGGCCTGGACTCACTCCAGAGCACCTGTGGTATTTTGATAACTTCAAATATTGCCAACTTCTCATATTTAAATATACAACTTGCAGACGGGGCAAAGTTTAACTCACTCTAATCAACTATAAAATGAACCCCGAGCTCACAGTTACACTTTGAAAGACCTGGGTCTTTTTTATGCTGATCATTAACTGCAGCAGGGATATTCCTTTCTAGAGATTTGTTATTAATGACTGCTGAAATTACCGATTTCAATTAACTACGTTACATTTATATTGAAATACAGTTGGTGCTGCTCCGGGGAAATATAAATACTGAAGTGAGAGACGGTGCCTCTTCTGTTAAAGACCTACAAGAACAAACAAAATGTGCACCATTTTAGTCCTCAACAGTATGGATGCTATACCCTATTTCTCATCCTCTTATGTTTTCTCTCCTTCCCCTTTTTCCCTCCTTCTCTGCCTCTTGCCGTTAAGAGCATCTCCCCTCCCTGCAGCCATCTGATTCTGCTTGATGCAATGAGGATGCCCTCAGGGACTTGTCACCTTCCAAGGGTCCTGGCCCTATGCCTGTTGGTTTTGAGATACTGGTGCCTGCATTCTGCCTCTGTGGTCCTTTTCTCATTCAGGCCACGTTACCACTGAGGGACATCCAGCACTAAGCCACCAAAATGGGATTGCACAAACTCTGCACATTAATTAGTTCAATGCATCTCTCTCCTAGGGAAGGAAGGAGGGAACTGCTGCTAATAACAAATATTTTGAAGGAGGCTATGCAGAGCTGTGGGGTTCAAATAAAGGGAAATGGGGGGAAATAGCCCAGCTGCAGCCATTTTGAAAGTAATCCCAGGCTTTGGAGTCTGTGGAGTTTATTACTGAGGGTCTGCCTGCCTGCCTTCATCTCCTCTCTTTACGTGTTCAATATTCTGTGCAGCTCTTTGAGATCTCTGCCCACCCTTCTCCCTCTCCTTCTCACTCAGTCTCTAGCAATCAGCAAAACCTCAGTCAAAGCCTCGCTTCCTGCCAAATGTCAGCACTGCCACAACATGGGCCAGACCACGTAGTGGTCTCGTGGCAATGCAGAAGAAAAGAACGGTACAAATTTCCAGGCCTCCCCCAAAAGGGACACAAATTTCTGCCATCTGCACTGGCACTAAGTCCTGGGCTCTGGCTCACAGATGCCAGCCAAGGAGGGGGACAAGGGCTAGGGAACACAGGTTGCTGCCACGCACCCTGTGTAGCCTGCTCCAGGCTGCAGGAGACGTGTGTGTGTGTTGAGTCCCCCTGGCATTAAAGGACTCTGTAATTACTCTCAAAGGTTTCTGTTATGTGCAAAACCGTCATTAACTCCCAGTGGTGTGATTGCCCTTTATTGATAATACAAAGCTCAGCAATCCTCAGCCATGGCTTATTGTGCTTGCTCACAGGGGAAGGGAATGAACCTGCCATCCTTCCTCTCACAGCTTGCTATTAAGGTGGGACACGCACACGAAGGCTACACCCACCCTGACCTACACTTGCCCACAAGGGAGAAATCACTCATGTCTGCCTGAAACGACACCCACTGCTTCTGTTTAACTCCTCAGGCACCTCTGAGCTGTAGGCCTGGAAAGAAGAGCTGGGAGGGAAGATCAGTAAGCCCTGAGGCCTCGGATCACAATGGAGCACTTTCCTGTGATGCCTGTGGTGAAAGGGGTCACAGGCTTTGTCCATGAATCACAGAATCACAGAATTGTAGGGGTTGGAAGGGACCTCAAGAGATCATCAGGTCCAACCA
>NW_028180725.1:0-15891 GCF_964211825.1 Aythya ferina
AAAATCCTACAAAAACCCTACAAAAACCCTACAAATCCCCCCCAGGCCTTCCCGGTGCTGGTGGGGGACATGGACAGCAGCGGCAGCCTCAACGCCCAGGTCCTGCACCAGTTGGCCCCGCGCCTGCGCTCCAAGCTGGCCTTCCAGGTACCCTTATAGGGCCGCCCTATAAAGCTTTTTATAGGGTCGCCCCCCTGTTTGTGGGGTGGAGGCCGGTTTTGGGGTGAAATGCGGGGATTTTGGTGCAGACGCAGCAGGCCAAGTTCGTCAACTGGCAGCTGGACGGGGAGTACCGCGGGGCCGACTTCACCGCCGCCCTCACGCTGGGAAACCCCGATATCCTGGTGGGCTCAGGTGAGACCCCAAAAAGGGACCCTAAAAGGGGGGGACCCCAAAAGGGGGATCCTAAAAGGGAGATCCCAAAAAGTGACCCCAAAAGGGAGATCCTAAAAGGGAGACCCCAAAAGGAGAGACCCCAAAAGGTGACCCCAAAAGGGGGATCCTAAAAGGGAGATCCCAAAAAGTGACCCTAAAAGGGAGATCCTAAAAGGGGGATCCTAAAAGGGGGTGACCCCAAAAGGGAGATCCTAAAAGGGGGGCCCTAAAAGGGGGACCCCAAAAAATGACCCCAAAAGGGAGATCCTAAAAGGGGGACCCCAAAAAGTGACCCTAAAAGGGGGGCCCTAAAAGTGACCCCAAAAGGGAGATCCCAAAAGGGGGGCCCTAAAAGGGGGACCCCAAAAAATGACCCCAAAAGGGGAGATCCTAAAAAGGGGATCCTAAAAGGGGACCCCAAAAGGTGACCCCAAAAGGGGGATCCTAAAAGGGAGATCCTAAAAGGGGGTGACCCCAAAAGGGGGACCCTAAAAGGGAGATCCCAAAAAGTGACCCCAAAAACAGGGACCCCAAAAAGTGACCCTAAAAGGGGGGCCCTAAATGTGACCCCAAAAGGAGAGACCCCAAAAAGGAAACCCCAAAAGGAGGGACCCCAAAAAGAGGAACCCTAAAAGGGGGACCCCAAAAGGAAGACTCTAAAACGGGGACCCTAAAAGAGGGACCCTAAAAGGGGAGATCCTAAAAAGGGGGATCCTAAAAGAGTGACCCCAAAAGGGGACCCTAAAAGGGGGTGACCCCAAAAAGTGACCCTAAAAGGAGAGATCCTAAAAGGGAGACCCCAAAAGGAGAGACCCCAAAAGGGAGATCCTAAAAGGGGGTGACCCCAAAAAGTGACCCTAAAAGGGGGGCCCCAAAAGTGACCCTAAAAGGAGAGATCCTAAAAGGGGACCCCAAAAGGGGGACCCTAAAAGGGAGATCCCAAAAAGTGACCCTAAAAGGAGAGATCCCAAAAGGAGAGATCCTAAAAGGGGGGCCCTAAATGTGACCCCAAAAGGAGAGACCCCAAAAAGGAAACCCCAAAAGGAGAGATCCTAAAAGGGAGATCCTAAAAGGGTGACCCCAAAAAGTGACCCTAAAAGGGGGGCCCTAAAAGTGACCCCAAAAGGGAGATCCCAAAAGGGGGGCCCTAAAAGGGGGACCCCAAAAAATGACCCCAAAAGGGGAGATCCTAAAAAGGGGATCCTAAAAGGGGGTGACCCCAAAAGGGGACCCTAAAAGGGAGATCCCAAAAAGTGACCCCAAAAGGGGGACCCTAAAAGGGGGTGACCCCAAAAAGTGACCCTAAAAGGGGGGCCCTAAAAGTGACCCTAAAAGGAGAGATCCTAAAAGGGTGACCCCAAAAGCGAAGCCACATGACCCCGTGACCCCCCTGACCCTATAAGTGCCCCCCTGACCCTATAAGTGACCCCATAACCCTGGTGGCCCCCCCAGGGATTTTGGTAGCCCACTCCCTTTAGCGCGTGACCCCGTGACCCCACATGACCCCAAATGACCCCACATGACCCTATATGACCCCACATGACCCCGTGACCCCATAAGTGACCCCGTGACCCCATAACGACCCCCTAACCCGGTGGCCCCCCCAGGGATTTTGGTAGCCCACTCCCTTTCGAGGGTGACCCCGTGACCCCACATGACCCCAATGACCCCACATGACCCCACATGACCCCGTGACCCTATAAGTGCCCCCCTGACCCTATAAGTGACCCCAGTGACCCCATAATGACCCCATAACCCGGTGGCCCCCCCAGGGATTTTGGTAGCCCACTCCCTTTACCGCTTGCCCCCGTGACCCCACATGACCCCAAATGACCCCAAGTGACCCCATGACCCTATAAGTGCCCCCCTGACCCCATAAGTGACCCCATAACCTTGGTGGCCCCCCCAGGGATTTTGGTAGCCCACTCCCTTTAGCGCGTGACCCCGTGACCCCACGTGACCCCAATGACCCCACATGACCCCAGATGACCCCAATGACCCTATATGACCCCACATGACCCCCTGACCCTATAAGTGACCCTATAACGACCCCATAACCTGGTGGCCCCCCCAGGGATTTTGGTAGCCCACTCCCTTTAGAGGGTGACCCCGTGACCCCACGTGACCCCAATGACCCCACATGACCCCACGTGACCCCCTGACCCTATAAGTGCCCCCCTGACCCCATAAGTGACCCCGTGACCCCATAAGTGACCCCCTAACCCGGTGGCCCCCCCAGGGATTTTGGTAGCCCACTACCTGCAGAGCGTGACCCCGGCGCTGGCGCTGGGGGCGGAGCTTGTTTATCACCGCCGCCCCGGGGAGGAGGGAGCCGTGCTCTCATTGGCCGGACGCTACACGGGTACCGCCCCCCTGCTGGGCGGGGCTTGGGGGAAGGGGGTGGGGCTTAAGGGAATGGGTGGGGATTAAGGGAGTGGGTTATTGGAGGGGGCGGGGCTTAAGGGAGGGGGCGGGGCTTAAGGGATGGGGTTCTAGAGGGGGCGGGGCTTAAGGGTGTGGGTTATTGGAGGGGCGGGGCTTAAGGGATGGGGTTGATGGAGGAGGTGGGGCTTAATGGAGGGGGCGGGGCTTAAGGTTATGGGTTATTGGAGGGGGCGGGGCTTAACTGAGGAGGAGGGGCTTAGGAGGGTTATCAGAGGGGGCGGGGCTTAAGAGATGGGGTTGATGGAGGGGGTGGGGCTTAATGGAGGGGGCGGGGCTTAAGGGATGGGGTTGATGGAGGAGGTGGGGCTTAAGGGAGGGGGCGGGGCTTAAGGGATGGGTTAATGGAGGGGGCGGGGCTTAAGGGTGTGGGTTAGGGGTGGGGCTTAAGGGAGGGGGCGGGGTTTAAGGGAGGGGGCGGGGCTTGTCTCAGAGGGAGGGGCTTAAGGAGGTTGTAAGAAAGGGCGGGGCTTAAGGGGTGGGTTAATGGAGGGGCGGGGCTTAAGGGAGGGGTTGCTGAAGGGGGCGGGGCTTATGGGAGTGCATTATTGGAGGGGGCGGGGCTTAAGGGATGGGGTTATAGAAGGGGCGGGGCTTAATGGGGCGGGGCTTGTTGGGTGTTGGTTATTAGAGGGGGCGGGGCTTAAGGGAGGTTATAGAAGGGGGTGGGGTTTAATGGATGGGGCGGGGCTTACCTGAGGGGGAGGGGCTTAAGGGGTTATCAGAGGGGGCGGGGCTTAATGGATTGGGGTTCGTGGAGGGGGTGGGGCTTAAGGGAGGGGGCGGGGCTTAATTGGTATGGGGAGGGGTGGAGCTTAGGGGAGGGGTTATCAGAGGGGCGGGGCTTAAGGGATGGGGTTATTGGAGGGGGCAGAGACTTAAGGAAGGGGGCGGGGCTTACGGAGGGGGTGGGGCTTATCAGATGGGAGGGGCTTAAAGGAGGAGGCGGGGCTTAAGGGGTGCGGGTTATCGGGCTTGGGGCTTAAGGGAGGGGGCAGGGCTTATGTGAGTGGGCGTGGCCTAAGGGGGCGTGGCTTACGGACGGGCAGGGCTTATCAGGTGGGAGGGGCTTAAAGGAGGGGGCGGGGCTTAAGAGAGGGGGCGGGGCTTATGGGGTGTGGGTTATTGAAGGGGGCAGAAGCTTAAGGGAGGGGGCGGGGCTTGGGGGAGGGGGCGGGTCTATGTGAGTGGGGCTTAAGATAGGGGGCGGGGCTTAGTAGAGGGGCGGGGCTTGTGAAGGGGGCGTGGCTTATGGGAGGGGGCGGGGCTTACGGGTGTGTTACTGGGTGTGGGTTATTGGAGGGGGCAGGAGTTGAGGAGGCGGGGCTTATGGGAGTGGGCGTGGCTTGTGGGAGGTGGGCGGGGCTTAAGGGGGCGTGGCTTACGGAGGGGGCGGGGCTTTCCCGGCAGCGCCCAATTGGATCGCGACGCTGACGCTGGGCCAGGCGGGCGCCCACGCCACCTACTACCACCGAGCCAACGAGCAGGTGGGTTTTTGGGGAGAAAAAGGGGGATTTTGGGCAAATCCGGGCTGGGGGGGGAACGGGGGGGAAGGGGGGGAACGGGGGGGGTGGGGGGAGGTGGGGTTTGGGGGGAAAAAGGGGGATTTTGGGGTTTTTGGGGGGGAAAAGGGGGTTTTGGGGTTTGGGGAGAAAAAGGGGGATTTTGGGCAAATTGGGGTTTGGGGAGAAAAGGGGGGGAAAGGGGGAAATGGGGGAGTGGGGGAAATTGGGTTTTTGGGGAAAAATGGGGTTTTGGGGTTTTTGGAGGGAAAAGGGATTTGGGGGGAAAAGGGGGGATTTGGGGCCAGGTGGGGTTTTGGGGAGAAAAAGGGGGATTTGGGGCAAATCCGGGCTGGGGGGGGGGACGGGGGGAAAGGGGGGAAACGGGAGGGGTGGGGGGAGGTGGGGTTTGGGGGGAAAAAGGGGGATTTTGGGTTTTTTTTGGGGGAAAAGGGGGTTTTGGGGTTTGGGGAGAAAAAGGGGGATTTTGGGCAAATTGGGGTTTGGGGGAGTCTGGGGGGGGTCAGGGGGAAATGGGGGTTTGGGGGAAATTGGGTTTTTGGGGAAAAATGGGGTTTTGGGGTTTTTGGAGGGAAAAGGGATTTGGGGGGAAAAGGGGGGATTTGGGGCCAGGTGGGGTTTTGGGGGGAAAAAGGGGGATTTTGGGCAAATCCGGGCTGGGGGGGGAACGGGGGGGAAGGGGGGAAACGGGAGGGGTGGGGGGAGGTGGGGTTTGGGGGGAAAAAGGGGGATTTTGGGGAAAAAGGGGGGTTTGGGGGTAAATTGGGGTTTTGGGGGGAAAAAGGGGGATTTTGGGTAAATTGGGATTTTGGGGGTTTTTGGGAAAAAAAGGGGAGTTTTGGGCAAATCAGCATGGGGAGGTAGGTCCTGGGGTCCTTTTTGGGGTCCTGGTGCCATTTTGGGGTGAAAAAGTCCATTTTTGGGGTGAAAAGGGTCATTTTGGGGTAAAAATGTCCATTTTTGGGGTGAAAAGGATCATTTTTGGGGTGAAAACGGCTATTTTTGGGTCTCTAGGTGCAAGTGGGGGTGGAGCTGGAGGGTCCCAGGGGCCTTTTGGGGTCCCAGGGTCCCTTTTGTTTTTTTTTGGGTCCCGTTTTGGGTTCCTGAGTCCCTTTTTGGGGTCCCGGGCCATTTTGGGGTGAAAAAAGCCGTTTTTGGGTCCGCAGGTGCAGGTGGGGGTGGAGCTTCAGGGTTTCTGGGGCCGTTTGGGGTCCCTTTTTTGTCCTTTTTGGGTCCTTTTGGGGGGTCCTAGAGTCCCTTTTTGGGCTCCTGGGTCCCTTTTTGGGGTCCCGGGCCATTTTGGGGTGAAAAAAGCCGTTTTTGGGTCTGCAGGTGCAGGTGGGGGTGGAGCTGGAGGCCAGCCCGCGGCTGCAGGACTCGAGCGTGGCTTTTGGCTACCAACTGGAGCTGCCCCGAGCCCACCTCACCTTCCGAGGTAGGAACGGCCCCAAAATGGCCCGAAATTGCCCCAAAATGTCACAATGGCCCCAAATGGCCCCAAAATGGCCCAAAATGTCACAAAATGTCACAAAATGCGCACAAAATGTCACAAAATGTACCCAAATGGCCACAAAATGTCACGAAATGTACCCAAATGGTCCTCAAAATGGCCCCAAATGGCCCAAAATGGCCCAAAACGGCCCCAAAATATCACAATGGCCCCAAATGGGCCCAAAATGGCCCAAAATGGCCCAAAATTGCCCCAAAATGTCACAATGGCCCCAAATGGCCCCAAAATGGCCCAAAATGTCACAAAATGTCACAAAATGCGCACAAAATGTCACAAAATGTACCCAAATGGCCACAAAATGTCACGAAATGTACCCAAATGGTCCTCAAAATGGCCCCAAATGGGCCCAAAATGTCCCAAAATGGCCCAAAATGGCCCAAAATGGCCCCAAAATGTCACAATGGCCCCAAATGGGCCCAAAATGGCCCAAAATGTCACAAAATGTCCACAAAATGTCCCAAAATGTACCCAAATGGCCCCAAATGGCCTCAAATTGACCCCAAATGGCCCCCCAAAATGTCCCCAAAATGGCCCAAAATGGCCCAAAATGGCCCCAAAATGTCACAATGGCCCCAAATGGGCCCAAAATGGCCCAAAATGGCCCAAAATGTCACAAAATGCGCACAAAATGTCACAAAATGTACCCAAATGGCCCCAAAATGTCACAAAATGTACCCAAGTGGTCCTCAAAATGGCCCCAAAATGGCCCCAAAAGGCCCCAAAATGGCCCCAAATGGCCCCAAAATGTCACAATGGCCCCAAATGGCCCCAAAATGGCCCAAAATGTCACAAAATGTCACAAAATGGCCACAAAATGTCACAAAATGTACCCAAATGGTCCTCAAAATGGCCCCAAATGGGCCCAAAATGGCCCAAAATGGCCCCAAAATGGCCCCAAATGGCCCCAAAATGTCACAATGTCCCCAAATGTCCCCAAATGGCCCCAAAATGTCCCAAAATGTCATAAAATGCGCACAAAATGTCACAAAATGTACCCAAATGGCCCCAAATGGCCTTAAATTGACCCCAAACGACCCCCAAAACGTCCCCAAAATGGCCCCAAATGGCCCCAAAATGGCCCAAAACAGCCCCAAAATGTCACAATGGCCCCAAAATGGCCCAAAATGTCACAAAATGTACCCAAATGGCCCCAAAATGTCACAAAATGTACCCAAATGGTCCTCAAATGGCCCCAAAATGGCCCCAAATGGCCCCAAAATGTCACAATGTCCCCAAGTGTCCCCCAAATGGCCCAAAATGGCCTCAAAATGTCCCAAAATGTCCACAAATGGCCCCAAAATGTCCTTAAATGGCCCAAAATGGCCCAAAATGTCTCAAAATGTCCCCAAAATGGCCCCAAAATGTCCCCAAACGGCCCCAAAATGTCCCAAAACAGCCCCAAAATCCCCCAAATGGCCCCAAACAGCCCCAAAACGTCCCCCAAAACGTCTCCAAATGCCCCAAAATGGCCCCAAAATGGCCCCTTAATGCCCCCAGCCCCCCCTTAATGCCCCCAGCCCCCCCTTAATGCCCCCAATGCCCCCCTTGTTGCCCCCCACCCCCCCTAATGCCCCCCAACCCCCCCTTGTTGCCCCCCCACCCCCCTAAATACCCCCCCTTTTGCCCCCAACCCCCCCTTGTTACCCCCAACCCCCCTTAATACCCCCCTTGTTGCCCCCAACCCCCCCTATTACCCCCCAACCCCCCTTGTTACCCCCCACCCCCCCCTTGTTACCCCCAACCCCCCCCATTACCCCCCCAACCCCCCCTATTACCCCCCAACCCCCCCTTGTTGCCCCCCCACCCCCCTTAATGCCCCCCAACCCCCTTAATACCCCCCCTGATACCCCCACCCCCCCCTTAATACCCCCCTTGTTGCCCCCAACCCCCCCTTGTTGCCCCCCCACCCCCCTAAATACCCCCCCCGGTGTCCCCATAATGCCCCCAAACCCCCTTAATACCCCCCCTGATACCCCCAACCCCCCCTATTGCCCCCCAACCCCCCCTTGTTGCCCCCAACCCCCCCCTTTTGCCCCCAACCCCCCCATTACACCCCCAACCCCCCCTTGTTGCCCCCCAACCCCCCCCTAATGCCCCCCAACCCCCCCCATTACCCCCCCAACCCCCCCTATTACCCCCCAACCCCCCCCTATTACCCCCCAACCCCCCCTTAATGCCCCCCACCCCCCTAAATACCCCCCCTTCATGCCCCCAACCCCCCCCTATTGCCCCCTAACCCCCCCCCAACCCCCCCCTATTACCCCCCAACCCCCCCCTTAATACCCCCACCCCCCCTTATTACCCCCCCACCCCCCTAAATACCCCCCCCCCGCTGTCCCCAGGCTCCGTGGACAGCAGCTGGGTGGTGGGGGCAGTTCTGGAGAAGAAGTTGCCCCCCCTGCCCCTCACCCTGGCCCTCGGCGCCTTCCTCAACCACCGCAAGAACAAGTTCCAGTGCGGCTTCGGCCTCACCATCGGCTAGAGCCTTCCTCCTCCTCCTCCTCCTCCTCCTCCTCCTCTTCCTCCTCCCCGCCCGGGGCTGGGGCCGGCGCGGGGGGAGCCTTCGTCGTCATCTTCCTCATCCTCGGCCTCGGAAGAGCCCTTCATCGTCGGCAACGTCAACGTTTTGGAGAGCCCGCCCAATGTTGTTGGCCTTGGAAGAGCCCCATCATCATCGTCAGTGTGATGAAGAGCACCCATCATCATCGTCATCAGCAGAAGAGCCTTCGTCTTCATCATCATCATCATCAACATTGGAAGAGCCCTTCATCATCTGCATCATCGGCATCGGCATCGGCGTTTTCGGCATCAGCGTCAACGTTTTGAAGAGCCCGCCCAATGTTGTTGGCCTTGGAAGAGCCCCATCATCATCATCGTCATCGGAAGAGCCTTCGTCATCATCGTCATCATCGGAAGAGCCTTCATCATCATCATCTTCATCATCGTCATCATTGGAAGAGCCCTGACGTCATTATCGTCTTCGTTGTCAATGTTTTGAAGAGCCCGCCCAATGTTGTTGGCCTTGGAAGAGCCCCATCATCATCGTCAGCGTGATGAAGAGCACCCATCATCATCGTCGTCATCGGAAGAGCCTTCATCATCATCATCTTCATCATCGTCATCATTGGAAGAGCCCTTCATCATCGTTTTTGTCATTGGCATCAACGTTTTGAAGAGCCCGCCCAATGTTGTTGGCCTTGGAAGAGCACCCATCATCATCATCGTCATCGGAAGAGCCTTCGTCATCATCGTCATCATCAGAAGAGCCTTCGTCATCATCGTCATCATCATCATCATCATTGTCATCATTGGAAAAGCCCTTCATCGTCTTTGTCGTCGTCATTGTCAACGTTTTGAAGAGCCCGCCCATCGTTGTTGGCCTTGGAAGAGCCCCGTGGTCATCGGCAGTGTGATGAAGAGCACCCAGCATCATCATCATCATCAGAAGAGCCTTCGTCTTCATCATCATCATCATCAACATTGGAAGATCCTTCATCATCGGCATCATCGGCATCGGCATCGGCGTTTTCGGCATCGGCGTCAACGTTTTGAAGAGCCCGCCCAGTGTTGTTGGCCTTGGAAGAGCCCCCATCATCGTCATCGGAAGAGCCTTCGTCATCATCGTCATCATCGGAAGAGCCTTCGTCATCATCGTCTTCATCATCATCATCATTGTCATCATTGGAAGAGCCCTTCATCGTCTTTGTCGTCGTCATTGTCAACGTTTTGAAGAGCCCGCCCAATGTTGTTGGCCTTGGAAGAGCCCCATCATCATCGGCAGCGTGATGAAGAGCACCCATCATCATCGTCATCATCGGAAGAGCCTTCATCATCATCATCTTCGTCATCGTCATCATTGGAAGAGCCTTCATCATCGGCATCATCGGCATCGGCATCGGCGTTTTTGGCATCGGCGTCAACGTTTTGAAGAGCCCGCCCAGTGTTGTTGGCCTTGGAAGAGCCCCATCATCATCATCGTCATCGGAAGAGCCTTCGTCGTCATCGTCATCATCGGAAGAGCCTTCGTCGTCATCATCATCATCATCTTCGTCATGGTTGGCGTTGGAAGAGCCCTTCATCATCGGCAACGTCAACGTTTTGGAGAGCTCGCCCAGTGTTGTTGGCCTTGGAAGAGCCCCCATCATCATCATCGTCATCGGAAGAGCCTTCGTCATCATCGTCTTCATCATCATCATCATCATCATCATTGGAAGAGCCCTGACGTCATTATCATCTTCGTTGTCAATGTTTTGAAGAGCCCGCCCAATGTTGTTGGCCTTGGAAGAGCACCCATCATCGTCATCGTCATCGGAAGAGCCTTCGTCATCATCGTCTTCATCATCATCATCATCGTCATCATTGGAAGAGCCCTTCATCGTCTTTGTCGTCATCATTGTCAACGTTTTGAAGAGCCCGCCCAATGTTGTTGGCCTTGGAAGAGCCCCGTGGTCATCGGCACCGTGATGAAGAGCACCCATCATCATCATCGTCATCATTGGAAGAGCCTTCGTCGTCATCTTCCTCATCCTCGGCCTTGGAAGAGCCCTTCATCATCGGCAACGTCAACGTTTTGGAGAGCCCGCCCAATGTTGTTGGCCTTGGAAGAGCACCCATCATCATCATCGTCATCGGAAGAGCCTTCGTCATCATCGTCATCATCGGAAGAGCCTTCGTCATCATCATCGTCATCATCATCATCATCATCTTCGTCATCGTCATCATTGGAAGAGCCCTGACGTCATTATCGTCTTCGTTGTCAATGTTTTGAAGAGCCCGCCCAATGTTGTTGGCCTTGGAAGAGCCCCCATCATCATCATCGTCATCGGAAGAGCCTTCGTCATCATCGTCATCATCGGAAGAGCCTTCATCATCATCATCTTCATCATCGTCATCATTGGAAGAGCCCTGACGTCATTATCGTCATCGTCGTCAACGTTTTGAAGAGCCCGCCCAGTGTTGTTGGCCTTGGAAGAGCCCCATCATCATCGTCAGTGTGATGAAGAGCACCCATCATCATCGTCATCAGCAGAAGAGCCTTCGTCATCATCTTCATCATCATCATCATCATCATCTTTGTCATGGTTGGCGTTGGAAGAGCCCTTCATCATCGGCAACGTCAACGTTTTGGAGAGCCCGCCCAGTGTTGTTGGCCTTGGAAGAGCCCCCATCATCATCATCGTCATCGGAAGAGCCTTCGTCATCATCGTCATCATCATCATCATCATCGTCATCATTGGAAGAGCCCTGACGTCATTATCATAATCGGCGTCAATGTTTTGAAGAGCCCGCCCAATGTTGTTGGCCTTGGAAGAGCCCCGTGGTCATCGGCAGCGTGATGAAGAGCACCCATCATCATCATCGTCATTGGAAGAGCCTTCATCATCATCATCATCATCACCACCACTCGAAGAGCCTTCATCCTCATCATCACCATTGGAAGAGCCTTCATCATCCTCACCCCCACCCTCCTCATCCTCCTCCTCGCCGTTGGGTGGAGCCCCTCCCCCCAGCGTCATCTTCCTCACCTTCCTCATCGTCACCGGGTAGGGCCTCTCGCCCTTCGTCTTCATCCTCACCATCATCATCCTCACCATCACCTCCTTCCTCCTCCTCCTCCTCACCTTCATCTTCATCACCATCATCATCCTCACCACCACCTTCCTCCTCCTCGGCTTCTTCCATCACCTTCATCACATTGATCTTCATCTTCATCACCATCACCTTCATCACCGTTATCTTCCTCATCGTCATCATCTTCATCACCATCATCATCTTCATCACTTCTTCATCATCATTGTCATCGTCTTCATCTTCATCATCATCTTCATCACCATCATCATCTTCACGGCCTTCATCATCGTCATCATCTTCATCACCATCATCCTCATCATCTTCATCATCATCTTCACGGCCTTCATCTTCTTCATCGTCTTCATCTTCATCACCTTCATCTTCATCACCGTCATCTTCATCACTGTCATCATCTTCATCACCATCATCATCACCTTCATCATCATCATCTTCATCATCGTCATCACGGCCTTCATCTTCATCATCGTCATCATCTTCACCATCATCGTTGTCGTCTTCATGGCCTTCATCACCTTCATCACCTTCATCATCGTCATCACCTTCATCATCATCTTCACGGCCTTCATCACCGTCATCATCGTCATCATCATCGTCGTCGTCGTCATCTTCTGGCCTTCATCATCATCTTCATCATCATCTTCATCACCATCATCATCTTCACGGCCTTCATCTTCATCATCTTCATCACCTTCACCATCATCATCATCATCATCGTCATCTTCATGGCCTTCCTCATCATCATCATCCTCATCATCCTCATCATCCTCATCATCTTCCTGGCCTTCATCACCTTCATCATCATCATCATCGCCCCGCCCCCCAAAATCCCCCCTCCCCGCCCTCAGGACGCTGCCCCCTCCCCCCCCCCCGCGACGGGTCCAAATTTGGGGGGTGGGGGTGGGGGAGGGCCTCACCCCCCCCCTCCCCCACCCCCCCCCCAAATTGGGGGCGCCCCCCCCCCGGGACCCCCCCCCCCCCCCAAAATAAAGGAGGCGGCCTCGGTTCGGGGTCTCGGTGTCTTTTTGGGGGGGGGCACCAAGTTTTGGGGTGAGAAATGGCGATTTTGGGGGCGGGGGGGTGCCGGTTTGGGGGTGGGGGGAGCCCCGGGTATGGGGGGAGGGGATTTTTGGGGGGTTTTGGGGGGTTTTGGGGGGTTTTGGGGGGTGGGGGGCCCTAAATGAGCCCCCCCGGGGGGTTTGGGGGGAGGAGGTGGGGATTTGGGGGTCTGCCCCATAGATTTTGGGGTCCCAGCCCCATAGATTTGGGGTTCATCCCCCCACATTTGGGGGGTCTGCCCCATAGATTTTGGGGTTCCCAGCCTCATAGATTTGGGTCCAGACCCCAACATTTTGGGGTTCAGCCCCATAGATTTGAGGGATCCAGCCCCATAGATTTGGTGTCCAGCCCCATAGATTTGAGGGATCCAGCCCCATAGATTTGGGGCTCAGCCCCCCACATTTGGGGGTTCAGCCCCATAGACTTTGGGGTCCCAGCCCCATAGATTTTAGGGTTCACCCCCCCAAATTTGGGGGTCCAGCCCCATAGATTTGGGGTTCAGCCCCATGGATTTGGGGGCTCAGCCCCATAGATTTGGGGTCCTAGCCCCATAGATTTTAGGGATCCAGCCCCATAAGTTGGGGGTCCCAGCCCCACAGATACGGGGTTCAGACCTCAACATTTGGCGATCCAGCCCCATAGATTTTGGGGTTCAGCCCCATAGATTTTGGGGTTCAGCCCCATAGATTTTAGGGATCCAACCCCAAAATTTGTGGTTCAGCCCCATAGATTTGGGGTTCAGCCCCATAGATTTTGGGGTTCTGCCCCATAGATTTGGGGATCCAGCCCCATAGATTCTGGGGGTCTAACCCCATAATTTGGGAGTTCAGCCCCATAGATTTAGGGAACAGCCCCATAGATTTTAAGGATCCAGCCCCATAAATTTGGGGGTTCAGCCCCATAGATTTGGGGGTTCCAGCCCCATAATTTGGGGATTCCAGCCCCATAAGTTGGAGGTCCCAGCCCCATAGATTTAGGGCTCAGCCCCATAGATTTGGGGTCCAGCCCTATAAGTTGGGGATTCAGCCCCATAGATTTTGGGGTTCGGACCATAGATTCGGGGGTTCCAGCCCCATAGATTTGGGGGGTTCAGCCCCCATAGATTTTAGGGATCCAGCCCCCATAGATTTGGGGGTCCCAGCCCCCATAGATTTTGGGGGTCCCAGCCCCATAGATTTGGGTTCACCCCCCCAAATTTGGGGTCCAGCCCCATAGATTTTAGGGCTACAGCCCCATAAGTTGGGAGTCCCGGCCCCATAGATTTAGGGCTCAGCCCCATAGATTTGGGGCCCAGACCTATAAGTTGGGGATTCAGCCCCATAGATTTTGGGGATCCAGCCCTATAGATTTGGGGGTCCCAGCCCCATAGATTTGGGGTTCACCCCCCAAATTTGGGGTTTCACCCCATAGATTTTAGGGCTCCGGCCCCATAAGTTGGGGGTCCCAGCCCCATAGATTTAGGGGCTCAGCCCCATAGATTTGGGGTCCAGCCCTATAAGTTGGGGATTCAGCCCCCATAGATTTTGGGGGTTTTGCCCCATAGATTTTGGGGTTCAGACCCATAGATTTGGGGGTCCCAGCCCCATAGATCTGGGGTTCACCCCGCCAAATTTGGGGTTTCACCCCATAGATTTTAGGGCTCCGGCCCCATAACGTGGAGGTCCCAGCCCCATAAGTTCTGGGTCCAGCCCCATAGATTTTAGGGATCCAGCCCCATAAGTTGGGGGTTCAACCCCATAGATTTGGGGGTTCGGCCCCATAGATTTTGGGGATCCAGCCCCATAAGTTGGGGATCCCAGCCCCATAGATTTAGGGCTCAGCCCCATAGATTTGGGGTTCAGCCCCATAGATTTTGTGTATCCAGCCCCATAGATTTGGGGGGTTCAGCCCCATAGATTTTAGGGCTCCAGCCCCATAAGATGGGGGTCCCAGCCCCATAGATTTTAGGGATCCTGCCCCATAAGTTGGGCTTTCACCCCATAGATTTTGGGGTTCACCCCCCCAAATTTGGGGCTTTCACCCCATAGATTTTCGGGGTCCAGCCCCATAACTTGGGGGTCCCAGCCCCATAACTTGGGGGTCCCAGCCCCATAAGTTGTGGGTCCCAGCCCCATAGATTTCGGGGTCCCCCCCCCCTTTTCTTCCCCCCTCCCCCCCCCTTTTTCCCCTCCCCCTTCCCCCACCCCCTGGACCTTGCCCCCCCCCGCCCCCGCCACGTGGGGGTCAAATTCCAAAAAAAGGGGGGGGGAGGGGGGGGGGCGGGGGGGGGGGGGAGGGGATTTTTGGGGTCCCCCCTCCCCCCCCTGACCCCCCCCCCTCCCCCCTGACCCCCCCCCCACCCCAATGACCCCAAAATTTGCCCCCCCCCTAAAAAAAATCCCATTAATTTAGGGGGGGGGGGGGGGGGAGGGGGGAGGGGCGGGGGGGGACTTTGACCTTTGACCCCTCCCCCCCCCCCGGCCCCGCCCCCCCCTAAAAGGGATTTAAGGGAGGGGGGGGGGAGGAGGGGACCCCATAGGGACAGGTAAGGGGGGGGTTATGGGGTCGGGGGGGGGTTTGGGGGTCATTTCGGGGGGTTTTGGGGCATTTCGGGGGGTTTTGGGGCATTTGGGGGGGTTTGGGGTTAAAGGGAGGGATTTGGGGTCATTTCGGGGGATTTTGGGGTCTGGGGGGGGGATTTGGGATTAAAGGGGGGGATTTGGGGTCTGGGGGCATTTGGGGTCATTTCGGGGGATTTTGGGGCATTTTGGGGGGTTATGGGGTCGGGGGGGGGGGTTTGGGGTCATTTCGGGGGGTTTTGGGGCATTTCGGGGGGGTTTTGGGGCATTTGGGGGGGGTTTGGGGTTAAAGGGGGGGGATTTGGGGGCATTTGGGGGGTTTTGGGGCATTTGGGGGGGGTTTGGGGTTAAAGGGGGGGGATTTGGGGTCATTTCAGGGGATTTTGGGGTTAAAGGGGGGTTTTGGGGGTCATTTTGGGGAATTTTAGGGTCAGGGGGTGGATTTGGGTTCATTTGGGGGGATTTAGGGTTAAGAGGGATTTTGGGGTCATTTTGGGGGATTTTGGGGTTAAAGGGGGGGGATTTGGGGTCGAGGGGGAGTTTTGGGGTCATTTCGGGGAATTTGGGTTCATTTGGGGGGATTTAGGGTTAAGGGGGGGGATTTGGGGTCATTTCAGGGGACTTTGGGGTCTGGGGGGGGGATTTGGGGTTAAAGGGGGGGATTTGGGGTCATTTCGGGGGATTTTGGGTCTGGGGGGAGGGGATTTGGGATCGTTTTGGGGCTATTTGGGGCCGTTTAGGTCTATTTGGGGCCATTTGGGGCTATTTGGGGCCATTTAGGGCTATTTGGGGTCATTTATGGGATATTTGGGACCATTTGGGGCCTTTTTGGGGC
>NW_028180724.1:0-15679 GCF_964211825.1 Aythya ferina
ATGCCCCCAGCCCCCCCCGAGCCCCCAAATTTCCCCCCCCAGCCCCAAATTTCCCCCCCCAGACCCCAAATTTCCCCCCCCCAGCCTCCAAATCCCCCCCCAAATGCCCCCCAGCCCCCCCCCCCGTCCCCTATTTCCCCCCCCAGATCCCCCCCCAGTCCCCAAATCCCCCCCCTCGACCCCAAATCCCCCCCCAAATGCCCCCCAGCCCCCCCCCAGCCCCCAAATTCCCCCCCCAGCCCCCAAATTTCCCCCCCCAGCCCCAAATCCCCCCTCCCCGACCCCAAATCCCCCCCCCAATTTGCCCCCCCCCACTCACGCGGCAGCAGCCCGTGCAGGGGGGGCAGGGGGGGCAGGGGGCGCCCCCCCCCCAGCAGCAGCCCCAGCAGCGCCCAGCACAGCCCGCGGCCCCCAGCAGCGCCAGCACCCGCAGCGGGCCTGGGGGGCACCGTCACACCCCAAAATCACCCCCCCGGACCCAAAAACAGCCCCCCCCACCCCATAGGGACCCCCCCGACCCATAGGGACCCCCCCAGACCCAAAAAGGCCCCTCCGAACCCATAGGGACCCCATAGAGCCCCACGACCCCATAGGGACCCCCAGACCCTATAGGGACCCCCCAGACCCAAAAAGGCCCCCCAACCCCATAGGGACCCCCCGACCCCATAGGGACCCCCCTGGCCCCATAGGGACCCCCCCGGACCCAAAAGGCCCTGACCCCATAGGGACCCCATAGAGCCCCCCGACCCCATAGGGACCCCCCCGGCCTCATAGGGACCCCCCCGGCCCCAAAAAGCCCCCCCGACCCCATAGGGACCCCCCCGACCCAAAAAGCCCCCCCCGGCCCCAAAAAGACCCCCCAGACCCCAAAAAGGCCCCCAGACCCCATAGAGACCCCCCCAGACCCCATAGAGACCCCCCAGAGACCCCCCCAAGGCCCTATAGAGACCCCCCAGGCCCCATAGGGACCCATAGAGCCCCCCCCCAGACACCACAGGGACCCTTCAGACCCCATAGACCCCCCCCCCCCAAACCCCATAGACCCACAGGGCCCCCCCCCCCGACCCCATAGAGCCCTATAGAGCCCCCCCCATGGCCCCATAGCGCCCCATAGAGACCCCAGAGACCCCCCCAACTCCCCCATAAAGCCCCATAGAGACCCCATAGAGACCCCCCCAACCCCATAGACCCCCAGAGCCCCCCCCAGACCCCATAGAGACCCCATAGAGACCTTACGGGGCCCCATAGAGCCCCATAGGGACCCCCGCAGACCCCCAAAAGCCCCCCGAGACCCAAAAAGCCCCCCAGACCCTACAGGACACCCCCCAGACCCCCAAAAGCCCCCCCAGGCCCCCCCCAGACCCCACAGAGCCCCCCCAGACCCCACAGAGACCCCATAGAGCCTGTGGAGACCCCCCCAGACCCCTTAGAGCCCCCCCAGACCCTACAAGGACCCCCCCCCAGCCCCCAACCCCCCCCCCCCAGACCCCCCCCAAACCCCATAGAGCCCCACAAAGACCCCCCCAGACCCCAAAAAGCCCCCTCAGACCCTACAGGGACCCCCCCCAGACCCCAAAACCCCCCCAGGCCCTCCCCAGACCCCATAGAGCCCCCCAGACCCCCCCAGACCCCATAGAGCCCTATAGAGACCCCCCAGACCCCCCCCCACGGCCCCATAGACCCCCAGGAGCCCCCCTCAGCCCCCCCCCGACCCCATAACCCCCCCCCACCCCTTTGAAAACCCGCCCCCCCAGGGCCCCCCTTACCGCCCACCCTCATGGCGCCGCCCAGGCCCGGCATCCGGCCCCGCCCCCTCCTGGCCCCGCCTCCCTCCTCCCCCATTCAGCCAATCGCCGCCGGCTCCCGGATATCTCCCCGAGTCGTTGGCCCCGCCCCTTCCGGTGAAGGAGGGAGGAGGGGACTACAACTCCCAGAGGGCACCGCGGCGGGGCGGGGCTGGGAGGGGAGATTGGTCGTACTGGGATAGACTGGGACGTACTGGGAGCAGAGCACACCCATACTGGGCCCTACTGGGAACAGGACACTCTGTACTGGTCCATACTGGTGCCAGAACACCCCCATACTGGTCCATACTGGTGCCAGAACACCCCCATACTGGTCCATACTGGTGTCAGAACTCCCCATACTGGTCCATATTGGGCCCAGAACACCCCCATACTGGTCCATACTGGGCCCAGAACACCCCCATACTGGTCCATACTGGGCCCAGAACACCCCAGACTGGTCCATACTGGTGCCAGAACACCCAATACTGGTCCATATTGGGCCCAGAACACCCCCATACTGGTCCATACTGGGCCCAGAACTCCCCATACTGGTCCATACTGGTACCAGAACTCCCCATACTGGGCCCAGAACACCCCCATACTGGTCCATACTGGGCCCAGAACTCCCCATACTGGTCCATACTGGGCCCAGAACTCCCCATACTGGTCCATACTGGTTCCAATTCAGCTTTACTGGGAGTTCAGGGAGGGGGCAGGAGGAGTAGGGGGGCGTGTCCACACGGCGATGGGCGTGCCCACAGCGGGTGGGCGTGGCCTCGGGGGGAAGGGGGGCGTCTCCCTTTCCAGTGGGGGCGCGCTGAGCAGGAGGCGTGTCCTTCCCGGTGGGCGTGTCCTCCGGGGGCGTGTCCTCTGGGCGTGTCCTCGCTCAGGGGGGCGTGGCCAGGCAGAAGCCGCGCCCCCAGGCGCTCCAGGTCGTCCAGGCTCAGCCCCCGCAGGCTCTGCTCGTAGTCCTGGGGGGGGGGGGGGGGGGGGCGATGTGACCCCCCCGGGACCCCCCCCAAAATCACCCCAAACCCCCCCAAAACCCCAGGACCACCCCCCCAGGACCCCCCCGCGTCCTAAAGACCCCCCCAATTCCTTCCTTATGGCCCCCAACCCCCCCAAATCCCCCCCCCAGACCCCCCCCATCCCCCCCATTTCCCCCCAATCCCCCCCCAATTTCTTTTAACCCCCCCATTTTTTTATTTACCCCCTCCCCATTATTTTTTACCCCCCCAACCCCCCCCTTCACCCCCCCATATCCCCCCCAACCCCCCCGTTTCCCCCTTAAACCCCCCCAAACCCCCCCTTTACCCCCCCAAATTTTTTTACCCCCCCCATTTTTTAATTTACCCCCCCATTATTTTTTTTAGCCCCCATAAACCCCCCTTAACCCCCCCATATCCCTCCTTAACCCCCCCAACCCCCCCCAAATTTTTTTTACCCCCCCATTTTTTAATTTACCCCCCCAATTATTTTTTTTTACCCCCCCCATTATCTTTTTTACCCCCCCCCATTATTTTTTTGACCCCCCCCCATTATTTTTACCCCCCCCTCACCTTCCGGAGCTGCTCCATCACCCTCTGCCCCCCCCCCTCCCCATAGAGCCTCCCCAGCGCCTCCCCCAGCGCCCCCCAAATCCCGGGGGGGGCCTGGGGGGGGTCCTGAGGGGGTGTTTGGGGGGGGTCCGGGCTCGTGGCCCCCCCAGGACCCCCCCCAGGACCCCCTCCCCCCCGGGGGGGGCTTCAGCACCAGGTTGATGCGGGCGGAGGGGCCGATGGCGTAGTCAGACAGGCGGCGATCATCTGGGGGGGGGCATTAATTAAAAGGGGGGGGTAATTAACACGGGGGGGGTGATTAAGTCAAGGGGGGGGTAATTTAAGCAAGGGGGGGGTAAAATAGACAAAGGGGGGGTAATTAAGCCGGGGAGGGGGGGTAAAAGAAGGGGGGTGGAATAAAAGAAGGGGGGGGGGTAATTAAGGAGGGGAGTAATTAAAGCATGGGGGGGGTAATTAAAGCGGGGGGGGGTTAATTAAGCATGGGGGGGTGGGTAATTAAAGCGGGGGGGTTAATTAAAGCAGGGGGGTTAATTAAGCTGGGGGGGGTAATGAAAGCAGGGGGGATTAATTAAGCAATGGGGGTCGTTAATTAAGACAGGGGGGTGTTAATTAAGCCAAGGAGGGGCGTTAATTAACCGGGGGATGCTAATTAACCCCAGGGGTGTTAATTAAGGCAGGGGCTTACCTACCAAGGCCTTGCCATGGTACAGCAGCCAGGGAGGGGGTAATTAAAGCGGGGGGGGGGGGGTTAATGAAAGCAGGGGGGGTTAATTAACCCAAAGGGGTGGTTAATTAACCCGGGGGTGTTAATTAATGAGGATTTACCTGCCAGGGCTTCCCTCGGTACAGCAGCCGCTGCTGGGCCACCGGCACCTGAAGGCGCTCGGCCAGCAGGGCCTTCAGGGCCCCCACCCGCTCCTCGGGGGACACCTGCGGTAATTAGCGTAATTAATAATTAGTAATTAGCGATTAGGTCACGGGGGGAGCCCCCCCGGAATGGGGGGGGGCCCGGCTTTGGGTGGGGGCAGCTCCCGTTAATTGGGGGCACTCCGTTAATTGGGGACAGACCCATCTTTAATTAGGGACACCCCTTAATTAAGACACACCCGTTAATTAGGGGCACTCTGTTAATTGGGGACACCCCCGTCTTTGATTAGGGACCCCTCCTTAATTGGGGACACCCCTTAATTACTTAGGGACACCCCCGTTAAGCGGGGACACCCCCTTTAATTAGGAACACCCCTTAATTAGGGACACTCCGTTAATTGGGGACACCCCCTTTAACTGGGGACACCCAAAAACCCCGAAACCGCCCCAAAACGGGCTCCTGCGCCCCATTAGGCCGCGTTCCCGCCCCCCCCGAGCTCTTTTGACCCTCGGCGGCCCCCGTAGCCCCTCCCCCTTCCCCTTCCCGTTCCCTCTCTATGGCCCCGCCCCCCCCAGTTCCCGGCTCCGCCCCCCTCCCGGTGCCCCCCCCCGGTCCCGGTGCCCCCCCCCGGGGCCCCCCCCGTGCCTGGAGGCTGCACTCGCGGCCCTGCAGCGCCTTGACGGTGAGCAGCATGGCGGCGGGAGGACCGCGGGGGTAGAGCGGCCGCGGGGAGCAGCGAGACGGCGGATAGAGCGCCGCCTGGGGGGGGGGCGGGACTTCCGGCGGCGGGGCGCGCGTCGCTAAGGGGGGAGCGGTGGGCGGGGCTGCGTTGCTAGGGAGCGGGGGAGCGTTGCTAGGGGGCGTGGCGCTGTCTGACAGGGAATGGGGCGTGGTTTGCGAGAAGGGCGTGGCCTAGAGGGAAAGGGGCGGGGTCTGGAGGCGGCGCGGCCCTGGAGGGAAGGCGAGGGGGCGTGGTTGGGAGGAAGGGGCGTGGCTTGGGGAAGGGGGCGTGGCTTGGTGGCAAGGGGGCGTGGCCTAGCGGCGGAATGGCGGCCTCGGAGGGGCTGGAGCTGTGCGCGTGGGGCCGGTTTTGGGGGGATTTGGGGGTTTTTGGGGGGTTTTAGGGGAGTGAGGGGGGCGTGGGGGGTGGGGGGAGGGGGTTTGGGGGGGAATTGGGGAGAATTTGGGGTGAATTGGGGAAGTTTGAGGGGGAAATGGGGGGAAATGAGGAGAAATGGGGGGAAAAAAGGGGGTTAAGGGGGTTTTGGGGGGGTTAAATTGGACCGGGGGGAGCTGGAAGGGTTTAAAAATGATTTGGGGGGGAGTTGGAGGGATTTGGGGCGAAAAGAGGGCATTTCAGGGGTTTTAGCGTCTCTGTGGGCCCCACCTCGGGGTGTTGCCCTTTTAAGTCCCCCCCCCCCCCCGGCGGTGGCGTTGCCCCTTTAACGCCCCCCCTCCCCGCAGGGTGCTGCTGTTGCCCCTCCCCTCGTCGCGCGCCGCCGCCATCGCGCTGGGGGCGCTGAGCCCAGACCCCCCCCCGCGGAGGGCGGGGCTACGGCGGGAGCTGACGGCGCGGGGGGCGTGGCTTGAGGCGTGAGTGGGCGGGGCTTGGAGGAAGGGGCGGGGCTTGGGAGAAGGGGCGGGGGCTGGGGAGGGGAGAGGGGGGTGAGGGGGGGTGCTGGGAGGTTACTGGGGGGCACTGGGTGATACTGGGAGGTGCTGGGGGGTTACTGGGTGATTACTGGTGGGTGCTGAGTGATACTGGGAGGCACTGGAAGGTGCTGGGTGATACTGGGAGGCACTGGGGGGTTATTGGGATCTTACTGGGAGTCACTGGGAGGTGCTGGGGGGCTACTGGGTGATACTGGGAGGCTACTGGGAGGTTACTGGAGGGCCCTGGGTGAGACTGGGTGATAGTGGGAGCTTACTGGGAGTCACTGGGAGGTGCTGGAAGGCTACTGGGAGGAGCTGGGTGATACTGGGCGTAACTGGGAGCTTACTGGGGGGCAATGGGTGATACTGGGGCATACTGGGTGATACTGGGGGGGTATTGGGAGGCACTGGGTGATACTGGGAGCTTACTGGGGGCCACTGGGTGATACTGGGAGGAGCTGGGTGATACTGGGCATAACTGGGAGTTTACTGGGGGTCACTGGGTGATACTGGGAGTTTACTGGGGTTCACTAGGTGATACTGGGAGCCACTGGGATCTTACTGGGAGGCACTGGGAGCCTAGGCAGGGGCTCCTCATCCCCTTTCCCCGGTCCCTATTGGTGCCTACTGGTCCTAACTGGTCTTTAATGGTTCTAACTGGCCTTTACTGGTCCTAACTGGTCTTTACTGGTTCTAACTGGTCTTTACTGGTTTTAACTGGTCCTTACTGGTCCCGCAGGCGCTGGCGGGGGGGGGACGCGCGGGGGCTGCGGGCGGCGGCCGGCTCCTTCCTGCAGCTGCTGGGGGTGGCGCTGGAGACCATGGAGCGGCTCGGGGACCCCCCCGGGACCCCCCCCCGGGACCCCCCCCGGGACCCCCCCCCACCCCGGGACACCCCCCCGAGACCCCGCCCCCAATAAATGACGTCATCGCGCGGAGGCGGGGCCAGGTTTTAATGAGAAAGGGGGGGAAATTGGGGGGGGAAGGGGGAGCCCCCCCCCCCCCCCAAGGGTTCCGGGGGTTTGGGGGGGGGCTCAGCGGATCTGGGGGGGGAAAATGGGTAAAAATTGAGAAATGGCCCCAAAAGTGACCCAAATGAGCCCAAAGTGACCCAAATCCCACGTAAGATCCCCAAAAGGGGCCCCAACCCCCCCGAACTCCCCCCAAATCACCCCCCATGACCCCAAGTCCCCCCCAAAACTCCCCCAAACCGCCCCTTAAACCCCTCAAACTCACCCCAAATCCCCCCCGTGACCCCAAATCCCCCCAATCACCCCCAAACCTCCCCCATAATGCCCCCAAATCCCCCCTGAAGGCCCCCCAAATTCCCCTCATAATGACCCCAAATTCCCCCCATGACCCCAAATCCCCCCTAAAACTCCCCCAAACCTCCCCTTACACCCCCCAAACCCTCCCCAAATCCCCCCCATAATGACCCCAAATCCCCCCCCATGACCCCAAACTCCCCCTGAAACCCCCCAAACCTCCCCTTAAACCCCTCAAACCCGCCCCAAATCCCCCCCCATGACCCCAAAATTCCCCCCATGACCCCAAATCCCCCCCGAATCCCCCCAAATCCCCCCTAAATCCCCCCAACCCCCCCCGAACCCCAAATCCCCCCTATATTGACCCCAAATCTCCCCATGACCCCAAATCCCCCCCCAACGACCCCAAATCCTCCCCGTGACCCCAAATCCCCCCCAAAATTCCCCCAAACCTCCCCTTACACCCCCCAAACCCACCCCAAATCCCCCCCGAATCCCCCCAAATCCCCCCTGAATCCCCCCAACCCCCCCCATGACCCCAAATCCCCCCCAAATTCCCCCAACCCCCCCCAACCCCAAATCGCCCCCCAACGACCCCAAATCCCCCCTATAATGACCCCAACCCCCCCCCAATGACCCCAAATCCCCCCCAAATCCCCCCAAATCCCCCCTGAAGCCCCCTGCACCCCCCCTGACCGTGTACTTGTCCCACTTCTTCTCGGGGTCGTAGGGCTCCCAGCGGCTGGCGGGGAAGATGTGCTTGTTCTTCTCGTACCAGCTGCGCAGCACCACCTTCCCTGCGTGGGACTGGGGGGGCCAAAATTACCGGGGGGGGGCTAAAAAAACCGAGGGGGGGGTCCCCGAAATTTTGGGGGGGGGTCCTGAGATTTTTGGAGGGGGTTTGGGGGGGAATTGGGGGGATAAGGAGGGAGAAAGAGGGGTCTAGGGGGGTGTGGGGGGGAAAAGGGGGCTTAAAATGGTCGGGGGGGGGCATAAACTATAAGGGGGGGGGCTAAAAAATACCGGGGGGGGTCCCTGAAATTTTGGGGGGGGGGTCCTGAAATTTTTGGGGGGGGGTTGGGGGGGAATTGGGGGGATAAGGAGTAGGAAAAAGGGGTCTAGGGGGCTGTGGGGAGGGAAAAGGGGGCTTAAAATCGTTGGGGGGGGCATAAACTATAAGGGGGGGGGGCTAAAAAATACCGGGGGGGTCCCCGAAATTTTGGGGGGGGGTCCTGAAATTTTTGGGGGGGGGGGTTTGGGGGGAATTGGGGGGATAAGGAGGGGGAAAATGGGGTCTAGGGAGGGAAAAGGGGGGCTTAAAATGGTTGGGGGGGAAAAAATATCGGGGGGGGGGGGCAAAAATTATTGGGAGGGGGCCTCAAATATTTGGGGAGGATCCCTAAAATTTTTGGGGGGGTCCTGAAATTTTTTTGGGGGGGCTGGGAGGGAAATTGGGGGGAGAAAAGGGGGGGGTCTGGGGGGCTGTGAGGGGGAAAAGGGGGGGGCCTAAAGTATTGGGGGGGGTTAAAACGGTTGGGGGGGGTCCCAAAATTTTGGGAGGGGTCCTAAAAATTGGGGGGGGTCCTAAAAATTGGGGGGGGTCCCAAAATTTGGGGGGGGGGGGGGCCCCCACCTCGTCCTTCTCCACGGTGGCGTCGCTGAGCAGCCGCACGTCGTCGTGGACGTCGAAGTTAAAGAGGGGCCCTAAAAACGGGGGTGATGACGTCACGGCGATGACGTCATCACCTCCCGGTGATGTCACGGGTGCCCCGTGATGTCATCACGCCCCCCCCCCCCGTGACGTCATCACACCCCCCCCGTGACGTCATCGCTCACCGCTCTTGCCCCGCGCCTTGGTGACGATGAAGTCGTAGAAGCTGTGGTGCTGGGGGGGGGGGGGACACAAAAAAAAGGGGTTGGTGACGTCATCAAGGGGTTGATGACGTCACGGAGAGCTCGGTGGCGTCATACGAGGCTGTTGTGACGTCACGGGGCAGAGCTGTGACGTCAGAAAGGGGGCGGGGCTCACGTGGGGGATGATGAGGTCCTCCTTGATGTACATCAGCTGCTCCACCCCCGCCGAGCTGATTTGCATAAAAGGGGCGGGGTTTAGCGAGGCCACGCCCCCCGGGGACCCCCCCCACGATATTTTGGGGTCCCAAAATTGGGATTTTGGGGCCCCCCCACCCCCAAATTCCCCCCCCCTCTCACCGCAGCTCGCTGAAGTCCTTGCGCAGGATCTCCAGCGCCTTCTGCAGGAACTGCTGCATCGTGTTCCCCTTCTTCATCTGGGGGGGGGCAACCAAAATTTGGGGGAGAAACCCCAAAAATACCCCCCCGGACCCCCCCCAAAAAAATTGAGACCCCCCTGGACCCAAAAAACCCCCCTTTGACCCCCAAATTCCTCCCGAGGACTCCCAAATCCACCCCCCCGGGCTCACAAATCCCCCCCCCCCAGGACCCCAAAATTTGGGGGGGGCACCACCAAAATTCCACCCAGACCCCCCCCCAAAAAAATGAGACCCCAAAAGGCCCCCTCAGACCCAAAAAAAAATCATTTGACCCCAAAAAAACACCCCCCGACCCCAAAATCCCCCCCAGACCCCAAAATCCCCTCCTTTGACCCCAAAATTGCCCCCCCGCACCCCCCAAAATCCCCCCCCAGGACCCCAAAATTGGGGGGGGGCACCTCAAGACCCCCCCGGACCCCTCCCAAAAAAGTGAGACCCAAAAACCCCCTCCCCCGACCCAAAATCCCCCCCTTTTACCCCAAAATCCCCCCCCCACCTTAACCGTGCGCCGGTGGCCGGAGCCGTCCCAGTAGCTGAAGGTGATCTCGATCTCCTCGTCTGGTTAATTAGCGGTAATTAAGGATTAATTAGGGGTTAATTAAGGTTAACGAGCCCCGCCCTCATTAATTAGCGCCCCCCCTCGTTAATTACTTTTGATCTTCTCCTGCTTCGCCTCCCACTCCTGGCGCAGCTCCTCCCGCAGGCGGTTCTCCTCCTCCTGTAATTAAGGGCTAATTAACCGTGCTAATTAAGGGGTTAATTAGGGAGGGATGTTAATTAGGGGATAATTAGGGGGGTTCATTGGTCAGAGGGTTGATTGGGGGCTTAATGAGAGGGTTAATGAGGGGGGTTTCACTAGGAAGGGGTTAATTGGGAGCTTAATTAGGGGAATTAATTAGCATGGGGTTAATTAGAGGACAACTAGGAAGGACTGATTAATTAGGCAAAGTAATTAATTAGAGACAAGGTTAATTAGGGAACAGGAGTGATTAGTGGGGGAGTTAATTGGAGAGGGGTGGCTAATTGGAGGTGTTAATTAGGGGCCATTAATTGGGGGGGGTAATTAGGGGTGCTGATTAATTAATTACTGGTTAATTAGCGCTAATTGCCCACCTCGCGCTCGCGGTCGGGCAGGAAGGAGGTGTCCACGTCCGGGTTCTTGCCCAGCTTCCTCTTGCGGGGGGGCTCCTCTGGGGGAGGGGCAGGGGGCGGGGCTTAAACGAGGCCACGCCCCAACCTGACCACGCCCCATTCAGCCTCGCCCCCTTATGACCCCACCCTGTTAAGCCCCGCCCCTACAAGCAGACTTGATAAGCCCCACCCACTACAGGCACACCCCATTAAGCTCCGCCCACTCACAGCCACACCCCAATTGTGCCCCGCCCCCTTATGACCCCCACCCTGTTAAGCCCCACCCCCTACCAGCACTCCCCCATTCAGCCCCAGTCTTAGGTCCCCACCCCATTAAACCCCACCCCCTTTCGGGCCCCGCCCCCTTAGGGCCCCACCCCCTTAAGCCCCGCCCCCTGTGGTCCTGCCATTAAGCCCCGCCCCCTTGAGTCCCTTCCCCATTAAGCCCCGCCCCCTCCCTCCATCCCCATTAAGCCCCAGCCTCAGATCCCACCCCATTAAACCCCACCCACTGCGGCCACGCCCCCCTTGTGGCCACGCCCCCTCCCTCACCCCCACCCCCCCCCCCAACCCCATTAAGCCCCAGCCTTGGCTCCCACCCCACAGAGCCCCACCCCCACCTGGCCCCGCCCCCTCACGCCCCTCCCCTTTATGGCCCCGCCCACTCCGTGGCCCCGCCCACCTTGGGGGAGGGGGGGGGCTCCCGGCTCCGCCCCCGCCCTCGTCATCGGGGTCCTCGTCCATGCAGAAGGACAGGCTGCGGATCTGCCGCCGCTGCTGCTGCTTCCGCGCCCGCTCCCGCAGCCGCTCCAGTTTGCTGCGGGCAATGGGAGCACTGGGAGCACTGGGAGGGGCCGGGGGGGGCAACTGGGGGCGCTGGGAGGGGGTCCTGGGGGAACTGGGAGGGGAAATGGGGGACAAGGGGGGTACTGGGAGGAGCTGGGAAGAGACTGGGGGCACTGGGAGGGGGTTACTGGGGGAAATGGGGGGGGAAAAGGGGGACAAGGGGGGTACTGGGAGCACTGGGAGGGGCTGGAAGGGTCAACTGGGGGCACTGGGAGAGACTGGGAGCACTGGGAGGGGCCAGAGGTGGGCAACTGGGGGGGCACTGGGGGACTGGGACCACTGGGAAGGGGACCGGGGCAATTTGTGGTAACCTGGTGTGATTTTGGGTCGATTTGGGGCATTTTTGGGTCGATTTAGGGTCAAATAGGAGCATTTTTGGGTCGATTTGGGGCAACCCAGTGCAATTTTGGGTTGATTTGGGGCCACCCAGTGCGATTCTGGGTCGATTTGGGGCATTTTTGGCTCGATTTGGAGTAACCCAGTGTACTTTTGAAGCATTTTAGGGTAACCCATTATGATTTTGGATCGATTTGGGGCCATTTTGAGTCCATTTGGAATAACCCAGTGCGATTTGGGGGCATTTTAGGGTAACCCGGTATAATTTTGGGTCGATTTGGGTGGATTTCGGGGCGTTTTGGCTCACAGCTGCAGCTCCCGGCTCTGCTCCCTCTTGGCCAGCTGCCGCTCGCGCTCCTTGACCAGCGCCTCCTGCTTGGCCTTCATGTCGTTCAGCGTCACCAGCCCTGGGGGGGGACACGGGGGGGGGTCAGCGGGACCCCCAAAATCCCGCAAACCTCCCCAAAACCTCCTGCCCCCCCCCCAGCTCACCGACGGTGCTGGATTTCAGCTCGGCCTCCACGGCGTCGTAGTGGGCCGAGAATTTCTTGTCGATGTTGGCCTTCAGCGTGTTCTCCTGGGGGGGGGGACGGGTAATTAGACCCCACCCTAATTAAACAGACCCCCCCCAATTAAAAGAACCCTCCCCCAATTAAAACAACCCCCCCCCAATTAACTGGGAGCCCCCCCGAGCCCCCAAAGGCCTTAAACTGGCCCCCAAACCGCTTAAAAGCTCCCCTAAAGGCTCTGCCCCCCCCCCGAAAAAGCCCCAACCCATCCCAAAACCGCTCCGGGACCCCCCCAGAGCCCCCCAAATGGCCCAAGTGCCCCTCAAGCCCCCCCCGAGCCCTCCCAACCCCTCTGGGACCCCCCCAGAGCCCTCAAAATGCCCCCAGGACCCCTCCAGCCCCCCCCCAAAGCCCCCAACCCCCCCCAAAACCGCTCCAGGACCCCCCCGGACCCCCCCCCAAAGCCCCCCAAACGCCCCCAGGACCCCTTCAACCCCCTCCAAACCGCTCTGGGACCCCCCAGAGCCCCCAGATCGTCCCAAGGTCCCCTCAAACCCCCCCAAAACCGCTCTAGGACCCCCCCAGCCCCCCCCAAAGCCCCCAAAACGCCCCCAAGACCCCCTCAACCCCCCCAAACCTCTCCGGGACCCCCCCAGAGCCCCCAGAATACCTCCAGGGTCCCTCCAGCCCCCCCCAAAGCCCCCAAAACGCCCCCAAGACCCCTTCAACCCCCCCCAAACCGCTCCGGGACCCCCCCAGAGCCCCCAAAACGCCCCCAGGACCCCTTCAACCCCCCCCAAACCGCTCCGGGACCCCCCCAGAGCCCCCAGATCGGCCCAAAGTCCCCTCAAACCCCCCCAAACCGCTCCGGGACCCCCCCAGCGCGCCCCCAAACTGCCCGGCCCCCCCCCCACCTCGGCGATGCGCTGCCGCAGCAGCTCCATGTGCTCCGCTGCCGCTCGCGCTTCTTCATCAGCTGCAGGGCCCGGCCCGCCTCGCTGGCGGCCCCCTTGTACTGCGCCATGGCTCCGGCGGCACCGGGGGAGTGACGCAAGCGATGACGTCACCGGTGACGCAAGCACCGGGGGCCCGTACGGGAGCGGCGGCGGAGCGCGGCCGCCTCCGAACCGGGTAGACGCGGAAGTGAGGCTACGCCGGAAGTGCGTCAGCACGCCGCCGCGAAGCCACGCCCCCTCCCCCCACCCGCGCGGCGGTCCCGCCCGCTCCGCGGTGGCCACGCCCCCTGCCCGCGCGGCGCGGTGGCTCCGCCCACATCGCGCTGGCCACGCCCCCGAGCAGAGCCCGCCCCCGCCTCTCGGGCTCCGCCCCAGCGTCTTTAACCCCGGCCCCCTCTCGGGGGGGGGGGGCCTGAGCGGAAACGTCATCGCCGCGCGCCGCCGCTGACGTCATCAGAGCGCGACGGGCTGGGGTGAGTTAGAAAGGGTTAATGGGGGCCGGACTGGGCCAAACTGGGCTGAACTGGGCCAAACTGGGCTGTACTGGGCCGGACTGGTCTGTACTGGCTTGTATTAGGCCCTAAGGGTCTGTACTGGGCCAAACTGGGCCAAACTGGGGCCGCAGGGTCCCGTACTGGTCTGTACTGGGCCGAACTGGGCCATACTGGTTTCTATTGGGCTTAACTGGTCTGTACTGGTTGGCTTTGCCCAGGCCCAGCCCGCTCTGCACTGCTCATACTGGGCCCTACTGGTCCATACTGGTCCCTACTGGTCTATACAGGCTCCTACTGGTCCATACTGGTCCATACTGGTCCCCCCAGGTTTCTATTGGGCTGAACTGGTCTGTACTGGTTGGCTCTGCCCAGGCCCAGCCAGCTCTACACCACCCATACTTGGTCCATACTGGTTCCTACTGGTCCATACTGGTCATACTGGTCCCCCCAGGTTTCTGTTGGGCTTAACTGGTCTGTACTGGGTCGCTCTGCCCAGGCCCAGCCAGCTCTACACCACTCATACTGGTCTCTACTGGTCCCTACTGGTCCCTACAGCTCCTACTGGCCCATACTGGTCCATACTGGTCCATACTGGTCCCCCCAGCCCCCCCCCCAGGCAGAGGCGGCAGTGGGGCAGCAGCTTTATTGACCGGCACCGCGACACACAATAAATAAGGGGGGGGGGGGCTCGGCCCATAGCGGGGAGGGGGCTGGGGGGCAGTTATGGGGCTGGGGGGGGGCTCAGCCCCATAGCGGGGGGGTTGGGGGGGGCTGGGGGGCAGTTATGGGTGGGGGGGCTCGGCCCTATAGCAGGGAAGGGGCTGGGGGGAGTCTGGGGGGCACCAACGGCCCCCCCCAGGGCGCTATGGGGCAGCTGTGGGGCAGCTATGGGGCCCTGAACCCCCCCACAGGGCGCTATGGGGCAGCTATGGGGCAGTTATGGGGTACCAAGACCCCCCCAGGGCGCTATGGGGCACTAGGGGGCAGTTATGGGGCAGCTATGGGGCCCCAAGACCCCCCCACACCCGCTATGGGTCCGCTATGGGGCAGTTTTGGGCCCCCCAACACCCCCCCCAGGGCGCTATGGGGCAGCTATGGGGCCATGAACCCCCCCCCAGGGCCCTATGGGCAATTTTGGGCCCCCAACACCCCCCCAGGGCGCTATGGGGCAGCTATGGGGCAGTTTTTGGGCCCCCCAACACCCCCCCACAGGGCACTATGGGGCCGCTATGGGGCAGCTATGGGGCACCAAGACCCCCCCAGGGCGCTATGGGGCAGTTATGGGTCCGCTATGGGGCAGCCATAGGGCACTATGGGGCAATTTTGGGCCCCCCAACACCCCCCCAGGGCGCTATGGGGCAGCTGTGGGGCAGCTATGGGGCAGCCATAGGGCGCTATGGGGCAGTTTTGGGCCCCCCAACACCCCCCCAGGGTGCTATGGGCAGCTGTGGGGCAGCTATGGGGCCCTGAACCCCCCCCAGGGTGCTATGGGTCCGCTATGGGGCAGTTATGGGTCCGCTATGGGGCACTATAGGGCAGCTATGGGGCACCAAGACCCCCCACACCCGCTATGGGTCCGCTATGGGGCAGTTTTGGGCCCCCCAACACCCCCCCAGGGCGCTATGGGGCAGCTATGGGGCCATGAACCCCCCCCCAGGGCCCTATGGGGCAATTTTGGGCCCCCCAACACCCCCCCAGGGCGCTATGGGGCAGCTATGGGGCAGTTTGGGCCCCCCAACACCCCCCCACAGGGCACTATGGGGCCGCTATGGGGCAGCTATGGGGCACCAAGACCCCCCCCAGGGCGCTATGGGGCAGTTATGGGTCCGCTATGGGGCAGCCATAGGGCACTATGGGGCAATTTTGGGCCCCCCAACACCCCCCCAGGGCGCTATGGGGCAGCTGTGGGGCAGCTATGGGGCAGCCCATAGGGCGCTATGGGGCAGTTTTGGGCCCCCCAACACCCCCCCAGGGTGCTATGGGG